>NC_050532.1:26609601-26809681 GCF_002922805.2 Oryzias melastigma | reverse complement strand
TGTTGTGGTGATCACCTTAAACCATCAACAATGACTTCCTGATTTCGCAATGCAGATTGTAAGGTTTAAATTTGCAGGTGAAAGAGGTATTTGTAACACAGACAAATACAATAAATGACAAACTGGTGATATGGGGGAGGAGGGGGGGTTACACATTTTTGATGCTTTTAAACCATGAACATTGTGCTTACTTTAAAATTTTATTTTTACCTCTAAACTGTTCAATGCAGGGGAAAGAAATATTTTTAAAACAGGCAAACACAATAAATGACAAACTGGTGACATGGGGGGGGCTGATCCATTTGGCTGCGGACTCCCATTCAGAAGGTCGTGGGTTCGAATCCGGCTTAGGAATAGTCCACCTTAAAAATTTGTTTTTACTTTTAAATTTTATTTTTACCTCAAAACTGTTCAAAGCAGGTGAAAGAAATATTTTAAACAAATGCCTTTAAACCATCAACATTGACTTCCTGATTTCGTAATACAGATTGTCTTGTTTAAATTTAAGTTTGACATGCATTCCAGATTCCGCCACTAGACGGTCGAGTGGTTATGGCTGCGGACTCCCATTCAGAAGGTCATGGGTTTGAATCCGGCTCAGGAATAGTCCACCTTAAAAATTTGTTTTTACTTTAAAATTTTATTTTTACCTTAAAATTGGTGACATGTGGGGGCGTTTGATTCCTTTTTGATGCATTTAATGACCTTCAAATTGCAAATTAAATCTAGGTTGTACGACAGCACACAGTTCTGCTCCCTCCCCCATCTACATACCTAAGAGAAACAGGTTTTTTAGGACCAGGCAGTCCTGGCTGTGTTTTGTGGCACCACTGGCTGTCTTCAACATGCTGATTGCCTTTTTTGAATTTTCAAAATTGTCTTTTTAAAGATGAAGGCTTTTCATCATTCTCTTCTTCAACAATTAATAGTTTATTAGTCTACTTATGTATAAGTATCATGTGGAGAGTCCACATCGAGGATTATTTGAAATAGAGCTAAGTGTTTTCAGAGGAGTGTGAGTCTTGCTGATATTGGGATTTTTGTCTTTTTGACTTGAAGATGTGTCTATGTTTGTAAGTCATAAACATGCACTATATGACCAAAAGTATCGGCTCACCCATCCAAATGATCAGAATCAGGAGTCCTATTCACTTGGTTTGACCACAGGTGTATAAAATCACTCCTCAGACATGCAGACTGTTTTTCAAAACATTAGTGAAAGCATGTTTTGCTCTCAGGATCTCAGTGAATTCCAGTGTTGAACTGTCATAGGATGCCACCTGAGCAACAAATCCAGTCTTGAAATGTCCTAAATATTCCACAGTCAACTGTCAGTTCTATCAGAACAAAATGGAAGAATTTGGAACAACTCAGCCAGGATGCTGAAAGTCTAAAGAGGTCATAGACTTTCTGCAGTCAGTTGCTGCAGAGCTGCAACCTTCATATGACCTTCAGATCAGCATGAGTACAGTACACAGAGAGCTTCATGGAACGAGTTTCCATGGCAGCAGCTGCAGCCACACATCAACAAGTACAATGTAAAGCGTGGATGCAGTGGTGTAAAGCACGCCGTCACTGGACTCTAGAGCAGTGGAGACGTCTTCTCTGGAGGGAGGAATCACACTTTTCTATCTGGAAATCTGATGGACCCGTCTGGGTTTGGAGGTTGCAGGAGAACGGGACGTTTCAGACTGCATTGGTGGAGGAGGAATGATGGTGTGGGCTTGTTTTTCAGACCCATTAGTTCCAGTGAAAGGAACTTTCAATGCTTCAGAAGGCTAAAACATTTTGGACAATGCTCCCAACCTTCGTGGGAACAGTTTGGAGCGGGCCCTTCATCTTCCAACATTTTTGTGCACCAGAGCACAAAGCAAGGTCCATAAAGACATGGAGGACAGAGTCCTGAACTGAACGCCATAGAACACCTTTGAGATGAATTAGAGCAGAGACTGAGAGCCAGACCTTCTCCACCAACATCAGTGTGACCTGACCAATGAGCTTTTGAAAGAATGATCCAGAGTTCTTATAAATACTCTCCTCAACCTTGTGGACAGCCTTCCCAGAAGAGTTGAAGCTGCAATAGCAGCAAAAGGTGGAGCAACATCATATTGAACTCTGGGTTAGGAATGAGATGGAACTTTAGTTCAAATGTGAGTAAAAGCAGGAAAGCCAATACTTGTCCACATGCATCAGGTAACTACAACCCCCACACAACCTGTTAGTTCAAATACACATTAGGTACTACATGCTGCATTAACATATACATGGGCAAGTTAATGGCTCATCAGTGACCCACCATGACACTCTCGGACTAGAGGGGGGGAACTCTTCCCTGAGCAAATTTGCGCAGGCTTAGGAATTCTATTGTTAAGCCATTGTGGGCAAAGACAGGTGGAGCTACCACAGAAACTGGGGACAAACCATATTTTCTGCCACTTTTAAACCATTTGGGGTCCACTTGGCCTTGGTGGCTGGATAGATCCATGAACGTCTTTGTTCTCCTGATCTGAGCTGGAATCTGGATCTAAACTGTTCGGCTGGATAGCTCCGATATCGGTCGCCATTTTTGTCCCACCGCTAATGTTATGTTGGGGGTAAGAGGGGCTGTAAGCTAGTGGTGGAGAGTGGCGGTGGCGGGCTCCCTCCACCCCAACAGTCCACAACTCAGAAATTAATTTCTAATGAACTCCTGTCACTCTGCAGAAACTATGTCTTAGAAAATGATTTTAAAATTGTAGCTAAAAAATACATAAATTGATTAAAAGACCACGGGGTTTGCTTTAAAAATAGATCTAAAGATGATCAGAGTGGGACCTCTCTTCTGCTTGTAAAAGATGTCCTCAGACATGACCTTTTCTCCTCTGCTTCCTGCAGGTTCCAGACGAAGAACGAGGGAGGTGTTGTGGCAGTCTGGGAGCGCTCTGGGAAGCTGTCCTCACACGGTGGAGTTCACCCCCTGTGAAGATCCCGTTTGTTACCTGTGGCAGGTCCAACAAGAAGGCCGATGTGTTCCCACCAAAGGCTCGTGTGGTCCAGGAGCTGCAGTCCAGAATGTGACCTGCGTCAGTGTTGAAGGTAAAACCCACAAACTGACTTCATCTGAGCGGAAAACGAAGCGTTTATTGCTGTTTAAGTCACTAATTTATACCAAAAAAAGCACAATATCCAACGTATTTTAATGATCCTGTCAGCTCCGCAGCAACAACCAATAACTTACTTGTTATGCAACGGTCTCCACCACCCTTGGGGTAGGGGTTGTCTGGCTCTCTCTCCTTCTGCATATTAAAAGCTGAAGCTGGAATGCTTCCACCATGAGTCACAGAGTGCAGCTCAGTGATATCATGACATTGGTGGTATCAGCATTAAAGGAGCATTCATTATTCATAGCATTGTGAAGTTTATGGGCACAGAAAACACTGGGCTGATTAAAAGTCTGAGTTACAGGCCTCTACCGGGCGTTAATCCTCTCGCTAGATTGATTATAAACCCATTTGCTGCTTTTCCTTTGGTATGTTTTATCTCTCCATCAGAACGGATGCTGGGTGTGTTTATCACAAAGGTCCACATATGTTAGCCAGGAGAGACTCTAATGACTTCTGATGGACGAAGTGAAATAAAAGCCTTGATGAGTTTGTGGGAAACGGCTTGAGAGGTTGAAATGTTTTTATTGTTTTGTTTTTGTTAAAGGGTATCAGAAAAAATGAGTAATAATGAAGCTTTTTAACCTCCAGAAAATTACTGTCAGCATTCTGGATGATTGGTTGTGTTGTTTTTGTGTCGACCTTCTCATGTTGACGTTTATTTATTTAAGTTTGTAAGTTTAAGGGCCGCTCTGCTTCATTTTGGGTCTGACCGTCTCCTAATGATTGTGTTTTTATTCACTTTATCGGCAGCTCCACCTTAAATGATCTCAAACCAGCAGAAGGTGGGTCTGTCAAAAATTAAATTAAATTAAATATGTTTCATTCTATAGGATTTGGATTTTTTACCATCAAAATTTGCTGATTTACATTAAAAAAAACTGCATAAGCAACACATCCTCTCTCCCAAATTGTCTCATGTTAACGTTTGGTTAAGGAACCCTCCAAAAATGGACTAAATGTTTCCCATCATTTTGGCCCAGACAGGATGAGAGAGGCAGAGAAATGTCAGCAGAGATGAGAGGATTGTTTATGATAACCTGCCGTAAACAGAAAGCCAACGTGACATTTGCAGATGCACAAAGTTGCAGCTTGTAATTGTGCAGACACAATCAGGTCTGTTTGTTTAGGAGCTCTCGGGTTTCACAGACGGAGGAGGTGGAGCTGAGAGATTCATCAGAAAGAGGTGAAAGGTTTCTGAAAGTCCGACTGAAAGCAGGTGAACTGATCCCCAAACGACTTTCTCTGCCCACATATAATAGACTGTTTTAAGTGTTAAAATGTAATGTTTCCTACAAAAAATATACATATATAATAAGTTTGCTTGTTAGGTGTCAATAAAAGGAATATTTCCAGAAAAGATAACTGCAAAAAGAAGAACAGTTCTTTAAATGTTAAGATTTTTGTTTTGTCTCAATTCTTAATCAATATTTTTTATGATACTGGTTTATATTTAAGTCATTTTCAACAAAAAACTAAATAAAAAATAATCAAGTGGCTTTAAAACTTTAAAAGCATTTTGGTTAAAAAACAACAGAATTTGATTTTTTAAAATCCATCATTTGAAGATTTTTTACGTGAAGTTTTACACATTTTGGAACATTCCTGCTTTATGGTGCAGCATTTATAACTTGAATGTGGAAAAGTCATCCTTATAATTCAAAAAAGCAGTTCTATAGGAGAATTCTCTTTTTTCTTTTTTTGATTCAGCTGAAGCACAGATATAAAACACATTCCTTTGTGCTGGAATCAGATGAATAGTTTATACCTCTCAGTCCGTCGGAATAAAGGAAGTTGTTGCTTGAACAAGAGAAGACAGTTTAGTTGTGTAAAAGCTGACTGAAGTGACAGGAACCCTAGAGAAATGTTGTGTTTTCTCCATTTTATCCTCCAGTCTCAGCCAGTATTAAGTGTCCGATTCCCCAACATAAAACAAGTCAGCATCTTAAGCTGGAAGAGGGATGAAGCTGTCATGGGACGGTTCCTGCTGAACAAATAAAAACTCTTTTCGACTCAACTTCTGCTGAGCACAAAGAGTTGAAAGTCTGCAGAAAAACGTGTGTGAAATTACACTTTTCTCTGGTTTATTTTCACAAATACTCAGGCGGACAGAAAACATGAAAAAACATGGTCAGCAGATGATATTTATGGACATCTCTGGGCTATGAAAGTATTTCTAGAACTTGCATGTTTTACTATTTTACTTATTACTTTCTTTGAGCACTATGATAGCGTAAGGTCACCATAAAAATACACACTTTACGAGAATAGTCATAAAATTATAAGAAAAAAGTTGTAATTTTACCAAGAATTTACATTTATGAGAAAAAAAGGCAAAACATTTATAAGAATAAAGTTGTAGAATTGAGTGAAATAGTCAATATTTTATGATAATTTCACATGTTGAGAATTTCTGAGATTAAAGCTTTACATTTATGAAGCAGAAGTCTGTTTACTAAGAAAATATAAACAACAACAAAAACAGAACCAATATCATGTTTCAGTCTGAGAAGACGTGGAGTACATCGTCTTTCATTCAGCATTTACTTCACATTTTAGGACGTCTCTCAGTGAGTCCACGTTGTTTATTATAAGTTTAAGGACAATGAGAAGGATTTGCAGGAGACTGGAACTCTTCAGAGGAAGATTCTTGACCCACAAGAAGAAGATATCCAGCGGATGAGTCGCTTCTGTGGTTTGGCAAAGATTTTTACGCCGGATTCAATTCCTGACACAACCCTGTTTTTTATCGGGGCTGGGGACCGGCACGGGGAGTCCCAGACTCTGGCCCCCTAGTGGGTACTGTTGCGTTCCTAATGGCAAACCTGGCCCAGGTCCATGGGAATAAATACGAAGGGGGCAATAACAAAAACTGGACACCAATAAGAATAAAAAAGACAGAGTTTATTCAATAAAGGGAATCCTGTGTTCTGAAATGAGAAAACAAAAATGAAATAATTAGTGCGCTGGTCCAACAAAAAGACAAATCAAAAGGAAATTGGAAGAGAGACTGCTGACCCAGCCATGTCGACCGTCAGAGTCAGCAGCTCCCCCAAACCAAAACTACCTCAAGAAAACAAATAAACAAACAAAGCCTGTGAATCAAGACTACCAAGATCCAACCTCAAACTAAAATAACAAACCCAGCAGTGTAAGACTGCTGAGGACAAAGACGGGAAAAAGAGCAAAATTAAATAATTATTGTGCTGGTTCAACCAAAAAAGACAAACCAAGAGGAATTGGAGCCTTGACCAAACATAAAATAAGTCAGTAGCTCCCTGCTAAGGGCTGATTAACCAAATTCTACCTAAAGAAAACAAATAAACAAAGCCCAGAAACTAAGACTACCAAGGTCCAACCTCAAACTAAAATAACAAAACGAAGGACAAAGAGAGGAAAAAAGAATGAAACAAACCAGTAAGACCCAAATGCTACACAGCCTGCTGCTCTGCTCCCAGCCTGCGTCGGTCGGGCCTCACCTGATTTAAATACCTGCCAGGTGAGCAGAATGGCGGGGCGTGTTGATAAGGTGCAGCACATCAGCAGCAGGATACAACGCTATATAGTTGGACAGTAGCGCAAAGGGTCTCACCCAAAAACCCACAGTGGATGAAGCTCATTACGCCCGCCGGAAAACAAACCTGGTTACTCAGGCGCCAGACCAACACACTTAAGAATTGAAGCGTCCAGCACATGGACTCCTGTGATAAAGAAAAACATACATGTCTGCATTAAGGGATTTAGCATGTAATGTGGATGGAGGCTACACAGCCAACTGTATCTTAGGAAAAACATGGATTTTTCCTTGTAACATTACAACCTTTTTTCCTAACGTTAAGAGTTAAAATTACAATTTTTTCTCATAATTTTACAGTTTTATTCTCAAACTTTTTTTATTTTCATGGTGGCTCTAATACTCTTTTAGAGTAGTTAGTATCACAGGATCTCCTCTTTTCCTCTCATCTTCAATAGTTCGCTCTGACAGAGATGTAAAAAAAGGTTTTCCATTTCTCTAAATGAATTCATTAATCTAATGATTGGAAGTGATGTCATTAAATAAGGAACTATTGAGCCTCACGTGTCGACTTCATCTTAAATGTTAATTTATCCGGATGTCAACAACAATTATTCAAATTGACAAGTTTGAGAAAATTAAAAATCAGAAGGATTGGAATATTGATAAACAAAATGTTGGTGGATGAGTGGAATAGAAACTGCCTTCATGAGAGAGTGATATTCGGTCTGACCCGGACTACAGATCCCACATTAATAATGCAAACCGAGCAGCCGCATTACCGCCGAACACTCGCCCTCAAACATGCATCTACACCAGCTTCTGATTGATATCATCATATTCCCCTTCAGGGTTTTTAAACTTCCATCTTTCATTGTTCTAAGTCATTTGAAACCAAAGTGATTGTGAAGATTTCAACTTTAAGGGCAATTTGTGAATTTAAATCTGTTAAATATCATCCTTCATTTAGAGATATCGTATAACTTACACTTTATGTTGTTGTTTTTTTTTGCATCTTTGCGATACACTTTAGTAAAAATGTCATTTTAAAATCTTAATCTTTAAAGACACACCTGTACTCCCGTTCCTCTTTTCTCCACATTCTCGGACAACCCAAAAACCTGAATGGATCAACGTTCACGTGACTGAGACGTCAGTAAAGATGAATAAATGAAGTTCAGGAAAACATCTCAAACTAAATGAGGACGCTGAACATGAAATGACAAACTAATGTAGAAGTTAAAATGTGAAAGTTACAGCGAGTTCTGGTTTGAGGACGTGTCGGTTCATGATGAGCCGTGTTCCCATCCTGAAGGGAAAAGGTGGAAGTTCAGCTGGACAACAAACTCAAAACGCAACGCTGAGCCAATTCACACACAAATAAATAAAGAATCCCAGCAGGACGTTCAGCCGTTCAGTCTTCATCTTAGCTGCAGTGACGGTTTTTATCTGCAGGATTTCACAATCAGTTTCTATCGTATTTTTTATCGACTAAAAACACTAAACTGCAACAGTTGAATTCTCTTTCTGATTATTCTATAGTTTGTTAAGATTCCATGCATCCAGTTTTGATCTTTAAGCATTGATTTTATTGTTGGCATAGAAAAACACAGCAACTTGTATAATTTTGACAAAATATATTTTTATGGAGAGTAAAATATTAAAGTTATTTAAGGTTTAAGTTGATTTATTCTGGAATAATATTCCTGCCTTTTTATTATTCGTAATTATGTTAAAAAGTTATGGTTATAAAGTTTTAAAAATTGGCATTCTGCTAGATTTTTGGACTATTTTGGCATTTACTAAGATTTTTTAGGCTGTTTTGGAGTTTAGCTAATATTTTAGCAACATGCTAGCTGTTTTGGCTAATTTAGGTTTTTTTTTTAGCGTTTTTTAAGGTTGTTTTGGAGCTAGGCTAATATTTACACACAAGCTGTTTTTGCTAATTTAGTCTTTTTTCAGTTAAGTTTAGCTATTTTTCAGCTACATGCTAGCAATTTTGGCAAACTTTTTTTTTTGTTTTTTCAGTTTTTTAGGCTAATTTGGCTAATATCTTAGCTGTCTATCAGCTTCAGCGTTTTTAGACATCAATTTCAGCCTCTTCAGCTATCAGCACTATCATCTTCAGCAGCCAAATTCAGCTTACAGCATTCACACATTATTGTAACTAAACATATGTATCTTTTTTTATAATTATTTTAAAAAGTAACAGTTTTAAAGTTTTATAAATGTAGTTTTAGAGCCTTCAATAAAAGTTCATCCTGTTCGGCCCGCGACCTCAGGTGTGTTTTGGGTTTTGGCCCCCTGTGCGATTGAATTTGACACCCCTGTATTAACAGAATGTAGCTGCTGATGGTAAAATTGAGGGTCTGCGTCACATAAAGGTTGGTTTTCAGAAATCTATAGGCCCTGTTTTCGTGGCTGCTGTCGTGTACCGAGCGTGCACATCGGAAGTAATTACCTGGGTGGGAGCTGCGGTGAACCGTGGCAATGAATTCCCACGCAGCTTAAAATTTCACAGAAGGTTCAAAACAATTATGTTAAATGCAGTTTCCATTCGAGTGCTGCAGCCTCCACATCTCTGCTTAGTTAGCTTCATTTAGAGATGAATGATTATGAAGAAAATACGTCTGGTCTCTGAGAGCAATTTCATGTGATGAGAAACTGATTCCACCAGCGATGCTGCTAGAGAAGAAAATGTTCGACTTTACTTTTATTTCCTTTTGCAGTCATGTGCTCTTGCATCCGTACTAATGAAAGGAATAATGCTCATGGTGGCCCGGGGCTTTGCTCCATCACTGCGAGAAGACCATCGTCTCCTGCTGCACACGCCTTGATGGCAGGAGATATGTGATGCTTTCACTTTATGGACAAAAGATTTTTTTAACTCCCCAAAGGGAGCTTTTTCACATCTATCTGATGAGGCGTTTCAAAGGTTTAATGCCTCCCTCGGTATCAAGGGCATTTACTCAGAAAGTTGATGACAAATAAAGCTTGTTCTGTGATCTGGTGGAAGAGTTCAGTCAAGTTAATGATACGACTGAGCGCGAGAGCAGCTGTGAAACAAAGCGTCAGCTGCTCCTGGCGCCGGCTGCACATCAGGATCGCCCATTTCTGAAAGTGATGTTTCGCCTCCTCCACAAAAAGGCTGTGAAATAAACCAAAAAAATACATCTGCTTTTTCTTTTTAAGGCAAAAAAAGGAATTCAATGCAGTTATTTAAAGGAATGTTTTTTTTTTCTGCAGTCACAGAGATTTAATCAGGCAACAACAAAGCCATTATCATTATGCAGTCAAAAAGAAACGGCGTCCTCTTTCCTCTGGCGGTTTCACGTTGAAAGTGAAGAATTAATTGCAAGCTGTGATACATATTTCATAACATGATTGCAAGATGAAACGCAGCTTTTAAAACTATTCCAGAAAACCAGCAGAATGTCTTTGTAATGAAGCGACTCTCCAGATGAATGGAAGTTTGTATGTTTGACTAAACGCTGTAAAGAGGCCAACGGTCAAACTTTTTAAAGTCATTAACTCAAAGGTCGTTAATGAAGAGCAAAATCTCTAAATTACATATTTGTAAGTCAAGGTTTAAGTTGGATCCCATCAGGTAAATGAGTAAAACTGAGGAGGGAGTGTTATAATATGGGATAAATCGAGGTTTAGTGTGTTTTACTATGAAAATGAATACAGACATGAACATACAGAATAATTTTAAGGGTTCTTTTTTGATCAAACTTTGATCTATGGTTCCTTCAAGCTTCTAAAATGACTTTCTGCTCGTCTAAAGTTTCAGGTTGACTCACGTCTCAGACGCTAACGAGTCTCATCTTTGCTGGCTCTGAAGCGGATCATCTGACGTCTGCGTTTGCTTCCAGGGAAACACGTCCCGGACGCCCACTGCGAAGGCGACGCCCCGCCCCCAGAAGGAGCCTGCGAGGTCTCGTGTCCAGCGGACTGCGTGGTCGGCTCCTGGTCCTCGTGGTCGTCCTGCTCACACAGCTGTGCCACCAGGACGGCGGAGGGCAGACAGAGCCGGACTCGAACCGTGTTGGCCATTCCTGGAAAAGGTCGTTCAACTCTTCAAATTCTCTGGTCTTTGATGTATGAATATGAAGATGATTTCACTGACACAACTTAGGGAACAACAACTGCTTCCTGTACATGTGAGGAAGAATACTCGATTTGAATCTATTTAGTTAGTTGAAGTGGTGTTAAAGTCTCCTTAAATACCCACTCCAATTCCCTTTTTTAGTATTTTTAACATGTTCTTGCAGCCTTTTTCTCATGATGGAGGACATTTATAAATAAATTTAGGAATAAAATTCAATTTCTGACTATTTCTTTGTCTAAATTGTTGTGAAATAGGAGCAGTCAAAAAATGCACTTTCAAAAAGATTGTATTTGTGACGTACCTCACAAGCTCTCAGCTCCGCCCCATTCTGATGCTTCCACTTACAGACAGATAGATCCATGAACATCTTTGTTTTCATCGTCTGAGCTGGAATCTGGATCAGAACCGTACGGCTGGACAGTTCTGATGTTGCTGCCGTTTGTGTTGCACTAATGTTAGGTTGAGATTGTGAGGGGCTGTAAGCAAGCAGTAGACAGTGTAGACAAAGGGATGATGGGAAGTCAGAGCAGGATTGCCCCGTCCATAACTCAGAGGTGAGTTTCTGATGAAGTCCTGCCACTCTGCAGAAACTATGTCCTAGAAAACAAGTAAATTAAAAAAAAGTGTAAAAAATATCCAAACATATTAAATATAAAATAATTTTAAAAAACTTAAAAGATAATCAAAAATAAATACAAATTAAATATGAAAAAAATCAAAACATTAAAGAAATGATAAAAAAATAATAATTCAAAAATATTAAATATAAAAAATCATTGGAAAAAATTAAAACATATTAAAAAACTTTAAAAATCAAAAAATATGAAAAAAATTAAATATAAAAAATAATCAAAAATTGTCAAAAATAATCAAAAAATATCAAAATACACTCGCCATGGGACTTTAACACTTTTATAGAAATCTTTTATTTATTTATTTTTTTTTAATTCCTGTCCAAAAGTTGAACCAAGGATGTTCCAGCTTTATGACACGGGTGTCAGAATAAATGATAAATGGCGTTTAAAGGTTTACAGCCAGTTGCAGCAGATGTGTTCAATGTGTTAAAAAAGCAGATGGACAAAAAATGTTACTTCTATCTATAAAACTGTGTAATTCTTTCTGACTTTTTACCTTTTGAAAGAACAGATTGATGAATGAAAAACTCTTAAAAATCCACTATAACAGCAGAAATGTGATCAAATCGATCTGCTTTTACGAACCAGTCATTTAGACGCAGAGTCTGTGCTAACCATCCAAATTGACATTTCATTTTAGTTTGACACCTTTGTGACAGTTGAGGCTTTTTTAGGCATCAGAATTGAAATGGTTTTGTTTTTCATGTTCCTCACCTTTGGTATTCATTCCATCTTCTGCTTCGTTTAACTGTGTTTTGTTTTTTCTGGAAATTACAACAGAGTTTTCCTCCTTTTTATTCAGAGTTTAAGAAAAAAAACTATGCACATAAAATAAATAAGAGATGTGAGCTTTGACCTGCCCATCTGTTATCAGCGTGGAGCTCTGGAGACTCCTTGTGATGCGTTTGCCAGTCAGACGTCCTTGTCCACCTTAGCCGCCTCTTTTTATCCGTTAATCCCTGAAACTAAACGCGTATCAGCAGATGAGCAGATCCTGGAGCTTCAGCTCGAGTGTTTCTTCTAGCAGTAGTGTTCCACTTTATTCACTGGTTTAGATGGTTTGATGTTAAGACAGAATCAGTATTTATTTATTAAAATTCAGTGATAAAATCAGTGCGTTCTAAACAAAAACCCAGCAGTGTAAGACTGCTGAGGAAGAAGAGAGGAAAAAGAACAAATAAATAAATAAATAATTCTTAGGAAGGATTACTTTATTAGTATTTATTTAATGTATATTAGTTAAATGTATAAATTGATGTCTGAGGTTCACATAGATGATAAACTCTGTAGGTTTTGACATCCTGTTGACCTGAAGACGTCGTGTTTGATCAACTCTACCTCCAGAATGAACAGATTTTATATGGAAAGGAAAACTTTGGTAAAAAGTTTGATCTTTCATGAGCTAAAATCACACATTATCTTATGCTGCACAACATTGGTTACTAGCTGAGATGATCCTGTTTGGCGCAGCGTGTCTTTTATTTTGAAAATAAGTTATTTAAGCTTCTGCTAAACATAAATATATATATCACATTTTTAGAGATACTGGGTTCTTTTTACATTTTTGCTTTTGTTCGTGCCAAAAAATAGACATAATTCATATTTATTATTAAAAAAAGAAAGTCATAAATGCAAATCCAAATTTCTTAAAGGCTAAAGTAAAACTTTACGGCTCCTTTTAGGTTTTGATCCGAAGAAATTGAGCCTAAACGGCTCTTTTACTGTTAAAGGTTACAGACTCCTGCTCCAGGTTAAACAAGCATTTCGATTCTATTTTTCCTCTTCTTCATGTATTTATTTTTGAATTGATTTATTTATTCATTTCCATGTCACACAAATGCCTATTTGAGGTAATAATCCTCCCAGAAACATCCTTTAGTTCACACGTTTACCATCAGGTCCTCCAGATCTTTAGTTTCACCCACAAATTACTTAAGATTGTAACATTTTTAATGTTGTCTAAGAGATTTTTGAAAAGAACATATTTTTTTAACACTTTTTAGGTTTTCAGAATCTCCTTTTCTTTAAGTATTTTCTCCTTAAAAGCAGAATGCATTTTGTTGTTTTATTTTGCTAAAAGAAAATTTCATTTAGATTAGAAATCATTATTTTCCTGTAATAATACCCAAAATAAATTTATTTTCTTTAAGCAACTTTAAAAGTTTGTTACTTTCCATCATTTTCTGAATCATTTGTGTTAATTTCATGAACGTGTGTTTAAGTATCAATCAGCATAAGAGCTTTAATGACATAAATCTCCTGATATTTTCTGTCAGCACCAGTGGAGGTTCACTCAGGTTGTTTCTTGTGCTCCAGACGGTAAAGCTTGTCCAGCCGCTCCCGCCCTGGAGGAGTGGCGAGTCTGCAGCGACCATCCCTGCATGACCTTCCACTGGGAAGCCTCAGCTTGGCGTCCGTGTGTCCAGAACGCGTCTGCTGCCCTGAACGCCAGCGCTCCGGGGAACGGCACCTGTGCAGCCGGCGTCCAGAGCCGTAACGTCACCTGCGTGAAGAAGAGCGTGGGCGCCGTGCTCAGTAAAAGGTGCGCTAGTGCTACAGCGTTTTTTCAATCGATTCTCTTTGTTTGCCAAAAACAACGATTTTTCCACGTCTGGAGAGTTTGAAGGGTCCCGACGGTGCAGAGAGCTTGTCTGTGTGTCAGGTCAACATCTGAGGAAACAAACAAACCAAATCTCACAGGTGTGTCGTCTGATTTATGTCGACTTTTTCAACAAATGATGCTGAAGGTTCCCGCTGAGAACGGAGCCGCCTGGCATCATCAGTGACATTTATATTTCATGATATTTAAACATGATTAATATTTAAGAAGGTTTTTTTCTGAGAGAAACGGAGCCTTTGCGGCCTGCAGCTTATTTTTAGCATAAACGATCCCCTTAGAGAAAATAAATTGTGCATGAGGGGTTAAAGATGTAATCTTGTCTCTGGTTTACCAAAACACACTCGCCAGTGGAGAGAACCACAAATGAAGCTCCTCCCACACCTTTGAGCCCTCCTTTAGTGTCACTTTTCCCTCTGATCTTCTGACTTTAGCAGCGTAATATCAAACAGCGCTTTTATTCTCTGTTTTTAATGATGTTAAAGCTCACAGCAGAAATACAGATTTATAAATAATTCACAGAGTTTGTCCCCCTTTACTTCAGTCTGGTATTGACAGGGTCATAAAATAGATTATGAAGAGCCCCCCCTCTTTGTCTCCCACCACAAAGGCTTTAATGAAAGCTGTCATTTCTGCTCCGCCACCAAACTCGTCTGTTCAGTTCGCTGGGAATTTAATTACTTTCTTCCTATTCATGCGGCTGCAGCGTAAATGGAGTTTCTTCTCCTTTAAACGTACCTGTTGTGACTCAGAGCGACGAGGATGTTATTGTGTTCTTCTGGGGTGAAAGTGGCGTCTGACTCCAACCATCGGACAACTTCTGAAACTTTGCAGCTCACAGGAAGATCCGCTTTTTTGGCATCAGATTTGTACATTTTGATTATTTAACAAGTCAGCTGTTCAGTATCAGCTGTGAAAATAGCAAATATTTCATCTTTTGAATGGATTTACAGTTTGTTTTGCTTTTGTTTATCCATTTCTATATATTTGTTCAAATAAAAAAAAAATCCTGCTCAAAATGTATCTGTTATCCCATCCGGTATATTAACTATTAGCAGAGGTAAACATCTATTAACTGACCATGACGACTCTTCCTTAACCTCAAAATATAAAACTGTAAAAACTGAAAAGTAGAGCCAGTAATTGATAAGAAAAAATGAACGAATTAATTGCAAACTTAATTAATTAATTGCGATTAATCGCAAATATTATTATTTTTTTGTTTCAGTATTATCTGCATATAATCACAATGTGAAATCACTCACAAAACTGTACATTTAGAATATTTATTTTTAGTTAATGCTGTCGATTAATTTAAAAAAACCATTAAGATTAATCACACTTTTGTGTTGTGATTAATCACAATGTTTTACGACGTTAATTTTATATGAACAAAAACTGTCAAGAGATTTTTTTCCTCTATTTTTTATTGTCTACATTATTTTTAATTATTTTTCAACTTAGAAATATAAATTGTGTGCATAAAACACATCAATACTAAGATATTCAGAATTACTCCAAGGAAATAAAGATGCTGAAGAACATCTATAAGAAACAAACCTGACCTAAAATAAAACAAAAAAAAAACTTTTCTTCATCTTTTGGACAAAAACAAGCGTTAAGAGGTGAACTTTCTTCTTGAACGGATGATCTAACCGATCATGAGGATCAGTATTTGTATTGGTTTCCTTTGTCGATTGAATATTTATTTAATTTATAAGCAACAATAGTATAAGTGGGATAATGCCCGATGAAGTGTTTTAAGACACGCTGTGGAAGTCTGAGCCGCTGAGACGAAGCGAAGAACTGTTTCTTTGCTAGGTGTCATTCATTTGCATTAGTAAATATGAACTCTTTTGATTAATCACATGCGTTAACGTGTTAATGTTCACTGTCCTACTCGTAAGATTTCCTCAAATTAGAGGATTTAGTCTAAATTTCCATCCAATTTTTTTCTGCTGTGCCCTAAATCTTATTATAAAAACACAAATTCTAAATAAAAATGTATTCTTTTGGCAGATTATTTTGCTTTATTGATCTTTTTCGTATTTATTTTAGATGAGCTGTTTTTCTTAATTATTTCAACTACACTATCTGACAAATTACCATGAAGGTTTTTAGGTTTTGTCACATATGATGCACAGATTGATTAATACGTGAATTTTAAAAGCCATTTGGTTAAATTAGAAAAAATAATTGTGTTCATACATTACATATAACACTCTATTTCCTTATTTATACAATAACGAGTTATATTTTAGCTCTAAAAGGAGCCTCAACACAGTTTTTCTTAAGAAAACAACCGTTTCAAGGGAATGAATAATATTTAAACTCAAGTTTTGTGTTGTTTAGTGCAGCAGCGGAGGTTTGGGGTGAAGGACAGTCTGTGATGAAGTGCAGCTTCTTCTTCTGTTTCGTATTCGACCTGCTCAACCATTTGGACACATGAACCTTGTTTTGCAGTTGCAGGATCTTTAGAAAGTCCTTCTTGTCCTGAACATGGCCTGATCTCTCCAGATACTTCAGAATTCCCTCAGATGGTGAATGACTTCAGTACAGACCACAGGCCTGAGACCTCCTCCCAAAGTCTCCGTTTGTCTTCTGTGAGCCTCACGTTCACCAGAGAACCTCTGCTGACTCTATTTAAGATCCTAACATCCAAATGCCAAAAGAGAGCATTTCTTAAACTAACAAACTCTAGAAATTAGAGACAAATTTAAATGTTTGACATCCTAATTCTTACTTTAACCCATCTTGAAGGACTAATAACTCTGCAGCGACCTTGACTCCTCTGGAAGTCGCCAAAGCTGAACCCCGTGGCCTCGACTGGGACTCTAATGTTCCCATTTTGGGCAAATCACATCATATTTCGCAGCTGCTCTGTTGCGCTGCCATGCCCTCTGGCATACATCAGCGCAGAAGGCAGGAGGAAGAGAAGGGATAAAGCTGAGGAAGGATGGCTTTTAGGTAGCCTGCTTCCTCCTTCTGCCGCCGCACACTTTGATGTCACTCCAGAGCGTGCTGGCTTTCTGCTGCAGCGGCGATGTGGCGACACGCTGGGTCTCCGGTGAGACCTGGATCGGATTGTCGGGCAGAGAAAGTCGCTGGGTCTGAAATCAAATTTGGAGGTGTGTGCGTGCTGAACAGAGTGTTGAGGAGGAGGTTTGCCTGCTGCTTAATGAAGACATCAAAGCTCATGAACCTTTTTTCCTTATATAGTCGGAATCTCTTCTATTCTGCACAATGAGGAGAATAAGGCCGAGCCAATGGGCTGCTGCCAAAGCATCAAACGAGATGTGTACCTGCCCTAATGGAGAGGAAATGCATGATTATTTCCAATCATGACTGAAAGAGTCAGGAAATAAATCTTAAGGTCTGTAATGATAGCCTGTAGCATGGCAGGAGTTTCACTGAGCAGCACTTTGCATGTTCTCTTTTCTCCGGATAATTAGCAGCCGTGCTGATTGATTTTTTTTTCTCCCAATAATGATCTCTCAATCTCTTTTGTGCAGCGACTACATACTAGTGTAGCTGCTTTTTATTGGACGATGGATCACCGCCTGATGGTGAATTGTGTTCCCAACTTACAGGCGAATCATTCTCGCCGTAAACTTTATTTCTGAGCAGATGGAGGATGGAACTCCTCTGGTTTGAGATCCTGGTGGATTCCTCCGTCTCCACAAAACATAGTGACCGCGATCATGCAGAACGTGTCACAGAGGAGGGTGTGTGTTATGAGGCCATGATGGCTGACGATAAAGCAAGGGAGTTTACAAATGTTTGAATTTCTGCGCTTTTGAATCTTTTCACAAGCTCTAATGTTGCTTTCCTGGAGCCTTCACTGTCACTGTCTAAAAGGCAGGAAACCAGAGTTTGGTGATAGAAATGTAAATATTTGATTAATTAACCAAAACATGAAGAAAACCATAAAGAACCCAAAAACGGGTGACATAGCAGATGACCTGACAAGGAAGAACTGAAAACCAGACACTTCAATAGACTGAAGGTAATGAACTGAAATGAAGATCATGATGAATCTGAAACTAAAGTGACTGACGGACAGTTCATAACCGAACATGACAAAAACCAAAGCAAAGTCCACAATCCTCACCATCCCCTCCCCAAAAGGGCCGAGATGCCCAAAAAACAAAACACTTGGCAGGAGGGGAGATGGAGCAACGATCAGCGATCAGTGCCATCAGGAATAGATGGAGTAAAATGGCTTACAGCTGCAGGAAATCCCATCTGGCGTGGCGTGGAATGGCGAGGACTGCAGTGAAACAAAACCCCGTCACTACAGCAAAAACTCCAGCTGGGTCCAAGGTGGTCGGGTCAGTTTGTCAAGAACTGGTGGTGGACCCAAAATGCAGGAGACCAGGCCAAACCAAAGTCCACAATCCCCCATGACCACCAGAGTTCCCAGAGTTCCTTGCGTTCTCACAAGAAGTTTTGAATCATGCTCCCAGTGGGTCACCGGGAGGTCACGGGTCACTTTTTTGATAATAAATTCTCGAACTACGCATGTAGAAGAAGGATCACTCAGGGCCTGGGGTGAAATGGAGGATTTCTTTGTTTTGTCTTTCTTTAAAAACAAAAACCCAAATTTATCTTGAAAATAGTTTTATTGTAACCCATAAAAAAGGGAGAGAAGAAAACCCCAAAATGTTGTTGTACTCCATTTCATTCCCCAAAGTTTGGTCCAAACCCCCAAATAAATCAATAAATACATAAATAAATAAAATAAATCAAAATACACTAACTGCATTATTATTAATGTGCACACACAAACGTTTTTAATGTAATCCTTTGTACTGAGGCTGAAATCCCCCAAATGTTAAGAACAAAACTCAAATTAGCTTAAATCTCAGCATGTAAAACTCGTGTTTTCACCTGCGGTTACAGCCGAGGTTTTCAGCTCCTTATAAAATTCTCAGTTGATCATTCTAGACTTTTTAACTCATGCAAACCAACATCATAAAAAAGCCTCTAACTTGTTATTTTCTTGCTTCATTGGTTTTTTTTTTCCCCAAGGTAAGACTTATAAATAATCTCCTAAATGTTTAATTCTAATAATGTTGCCAGTATAATAAAGCAGGACACTGCTCTCAATGTAAATCTAATCATGTCCAAAGTCTTAATTCACTTTATCCTGAACAATTATTGTTTGTTATCAGAGATTTATCACTGTGAAATAACCTGTAAGTCTTTTTTCTTGAAACTCGTGGCCATAAATTACATTCACTCATTTTTTTCTCTTAAACTCCTGCCTCTAAAATACAGAAGATCAGTGATTATACTTTTTCTAAATCTGATAGGATTAGATTCAGAACAAAAATGAAGACAAAAATCAAAAATGAAATTCTCACAGCTATGAGAGTTCAGACTAGGGGTGGGTAAAGTCTTTGACTTGTGGGCCTCAAAGGGTTCTAGATTTTGACAAAAGGGGAGAAGATTTGATAATCCATGTCATAAAAGAAAGAAATAATATGGAATTTTGATGAAAACATGCTTTGATTTTGATTCAAAATTAAACTATACTTTAAAAACGAACATTTTGGAAATTTTCTTTCAAAACTTTGACTTTGATTCTCGTTTTAATACCAATTGCACCAATAGGGTTATGACCCTCATTAAAAAAAAACCAAATTAAAGAAAAGCTGCGTTAATGTGTTGTTGGAGTGATCAGAAAAATAACTGTCAGACTCAGAAAACACACATGAATGTCGTAAAAACGGCGAATCTTCCAAACGAGTTTTCTGTGTTTCTGTGCAGCGTTTATGGGGAGACACCATAATTACTCCAGTTTGGAGCCAGATTAACAGCTTAACGGGCTGCAGTTTGATAGATGTACCAATTTAGAATAAAATTTGATCATTCATTTATTTTTGGAATGAAATTCTAGCTAAATGTTTACTTTAGTTACCGAAGTTCCTCCTTTCAGATCTTTTTTTATGTCTTTCTCTATTAATTTGGTTTATATCTCAGCTGATTTCTTTTCCGTCTTTGTGTTTAAAACGTATCTGTCTTTCTGTGCATTTTCTACTTTACTTTGACTCGATTAGAGCAGTGAAACGCTGAATAAAATCCTGTGAATTCTTTCTGCGGTGAGAGCATACTGTTATCCAGCGTGGGCTTCAGTGCCTCAGCGCAAACACATCTCATCAATCATGCTTTCTGGAGGTAAACAATGATGTCAATTAAGGGCCGTGCAGTTGTTTTGCTGCATTGCCTGCTTTCCATAGAGTCTGGGTGTTATCATTCACCCCTGTGAAAAGAATTTAAAAGCAGCATTTATCTGTGTTCAGGTGTTCCGATTCCTCCCGCCCAGAATCCTTCCAGCCTTGTTTGCTTCCCTGCAAGACCGACTGCATAGTGACCCCCTTCAGCGAGTGGACGTCCTGCCCGTCAACCTGCCTCCCAGGTAGCTCGCCGCATGAATTTATATTAACTCATTTCAGAAATGCCTGTCTAATAACTAAACATGAATCAGTCAGACATCATGATGACACTTCTAACCTTTGCTCAAGGACTTTATGGAATGGAAACGTTCCAGTAAAGAGGAGGAACGGAGAATTTACATATTCAAAGAAAGATCTGTTTTGTTTTTGGACATTTGCACATTTGCACGCCGTCATGTCAGACTGTTTATGAAAGAGTGGTTGAATAAAGAAAAACGGCGTCCTCCAGAGTAGATAATGATTACTTTTAATTGTAAATGACAGAGTGGAGTGCTGGTTCCAACGAGCCGCCGCGTGGACTGGAAAATGGATCTGTAATGGCTTCCAGTCTGTGTGTCGTTTTGTCTTCAAAAAGTATGTAATTGTTTTTAGAAGAAGCGAGCGGGCGCCTCATCTCTGTAAATATGCCATTGTCCGCCGGGTCCGCTGAAGATGTAATCGCTTTCTTAATTGCACCATTTTCAATGTTTAGTAATTAGCACGGTGTAATGAGGCTTGTAGCTTGAGCCAAATGAAGCCATTCCAGCGCCGTGTCCGCAAACAGTCCGCAGTGAAGCGGAGGACATCACGGCCGTCGGGGGGGCTCGGCGGGGGACGTGCACGGCCGTCG
This sequence comes from Oryzias melastigma, assembly GCF_002922805.2. Taxonomy (NCBI): domain Eukaryota; kingdom Metazoa; phylum Chordata; class Actinopteri; order Beloniformes; family Adrianichthyidae; genus Oryzias; species Oryzias melastigma. Next base: position 26,788,596 of record NC_050532.1, on the reverse strand, counting down.
GGGGCGTGCACGGCGGGGGACGTGCACGGCGGGGGACGTGCACAGCAGTTTTTAGTAGTCTATTGGACACAGTGGCTGACAATGGTGACATTTCATGTTCATCTGCTGCGGAGAAACGACATTCTGTTACTGTAGGATGTAGAACCGGGCGATATGGAAACAAAATGTATATCATGATATTAATTATTTTGATATATATCACGATATATAAAAAAAATTAAGTTTATTTTGAGTTATTCTCTGAAAGAAAATTGACAAAAGTGTCATTACTTACTTTTCTCTTTTTTTTTCCAACATGTTCCTGTCACAAATGAAAAAACTTTCTTAAGTGTATAACAGTTTGAAGTTTCTTTATGCACATGATATGTATCGTCATATCACTAGTAGGATATAATCATCTTTAAAGTCTCCCTCCAATGAAAATCCTGTTTTTTGAGTTTTTAACATGTTTGTGTGACATTTTTCTTCTGAAAGAGAACAAATGTCATAAGAAATGATTTCCGAGTATTTCTCCTTTTAAATCAATCAAACTGTCTTGGACAGACTCTGTCTGAATGATCTTCTTTCCATCAACAGCTCTGCTGCACATGCACTAAACCCTCATCTGTTCCTAGTGTCTAGTTCAGGTTCTGGAGAAGAGAAGATGGTATCTTCACATTGACTGCAGTCAAATGAGCCGCCGTTCACATTTCTGTGGTCAAATCAGCATCACTGGATTTTTGGTGTGAGTTTCATCCAATACTTACGGTAGCAGGACTGAGAACGCTGGAAAATCTCCACCAGACTCCACGGAGCTTCTTGATGTGACCACGGAAATGTGAACGGCGGCTCATTTGACCGCAGTTGGAAAGGATTGTAAATCAATGAAAGAGCATTTGGATGTTAGCTTTGATTATTTTATCAAGAACTCTGAGAAACCAATGATTGAATGTATTGATCACAGTCAATAAACATTGGAGAATTAGCTAAAAGAGTCTTTGGTGAACTGGAAGGAGAAAGAATCAGGATTTTGGAGGAAGTTCTGTCCATGAAGATCTTCGGTTCCTCGTCCCAGCTGACATCCGGATCAGAACCATACGGCTGGACGTTACCCAGATTGATGGATGTTTTTATGTAGCAGCGGTGAAGATTTATGCTAGAGAGACACAAACTGTCTGAATTCCCCACAATCACTATATAGAGCGTTTGCCATCTTCTAGAGCTGGATCTACTAATTCCAAAATCGAGTGCACTCGAAATTTCCCAGAAGTCTTTGTGAAAAACTAGCGTGCATCGATGCTCACTAGATTAGCAAATATAGACCACAATGCATTGCAGTTGAACTGTTTGGAACAATAAAAATGTGTTTAAGTGCATTTTTTTAATAAACTATCCACATTTTCACCATCAGAACACAGTGGAGTCATAAATAAACGTTGTAAAAAGTTCATATTTATTCGATTTTGTGAAATTGGTGACGTCTAATCCCTGTTTAGAAAAATCAAATGAGCATCGTGTCCGAATTGCCTTTAAATCCAGGGCACTGGATAGTTTTTTAGTAGTTAGGGATAGGGTGGGAAATCGGACAGCCTCAGAGCTATCATAAGGGGCGGAGCATCAAAAGCCACGCCCCCTCAGAGGAGATTTTGGAAAAAGAGGCTTCAGATTAATATGAAAAATGGCTTTTTAAGACATTTAGGTTGCGGGACTTGGTTAAAAATGTCATAATCATAACTAAAACACTACTGGGAACGTTTTTTTTTTTTTTTAAATAAATGTCATAGGAGACTTTAACTCCATGAAAATCTGCTAAATATTGAATGATCGTGGTGTCTTTTGTTCCTCAGAGAATGGAACCGCTGCCACGCAGTCTCGATACAGAATCATCATCCAAAGACCTGCAAACGGGGGTCAGGAATGCCCCGACACCCTGTTTGAGGAGAGGGACTGCGACTTCCTGCCGCGATGTCCAGTTTTCAGGTCAGATTCCTCGATGTTCACTTAATGATCAGAATCTGCTCTAAGAGGCCAACATTCAATAACTGGAATGGATACACAAATACTCAAAGCATGAATTTAATTAAGTTACCCATAAACATTTGCACCAACAGCACTGTGCTTTTTAATGTTAATACACTATCTATATTCACTTTTAAACCTCAGTCTCTCTGTTGTTTATACACCATCAGAAAGATGAGCATCAGTGACCGAGATGTGTGCAGACTGTCACAAATCAACACGGTCCTTGTGTTGAGTTTGTTACGGCTCACGGACGGCAGCAGAAAGTAAACCGTCCACAGAAATTAGGAGATGTAACATTTTCTGACACCAAACTGAAGAGAAAATCAGGAAGAATGAAGGTCCGTGAAGGCCAAACAAAGCAGCTTTTATCTGATCTTCATACGGTGCAGACAACAGATGATTTGGAATTTTTCCCTATTTATTAACTTTAAAGCATGCAACTGTACAACTTTTATAAAGTTTTTTTAAATGATAGTTTTGGTCACAGTTTATATTTCTAGCAAACATAACTTTTAACCTTCCAATTTTATCTCCATCTCATTCATTTCATTGTTTCTTTTGGTCAATTTAGCTTCAGGGATTCAGCAATAGGACTAAATCTGAAACTCCATTAGAACTCGACTACTTCAGTTGGAGTTAAAGAGTCAGAAGCCGCAGGTTTGGCTAATTGAAAGCGAGAACTAATCATCTGCAAGTCTTATCTTCCGTAAAATAAACCCTTTTTGTAACTGAATTTGTGTTAAACGCACAGCAAAAGGAGAAAAGACATCAACGCAATCTTAGGAAAGCAATTGTTGCTCCCCATCAGTCCGAGGAAGGTTAGGAGGCAATTTTCAAACAAGTCAGAGGCTATTAAGTAGAAAAAAGTGAAGTTTTAAAGTTTTACAACTGCAGAACATTCGAGTTTTCAGTTGGCAATTTTGTAGAGCAGATTGTTTTCTCTGAGCTTCCTCTTCAGTCCAAAAATATGCCTCATGTGGGTCCAGGTCGTCATTATAAAGGACACTTGTGACCACGTCAGGTCTGCTTTAGGAAACTGAAGCCGACATTTTGGATAGATCATGTAACGGTGAATCAAAGATTTTTTCCAATTAATATAGTGTAAATGAACGTTTCTTCTGAAACATTCTTGTGTTTCATGCAGGTGGAGGACGCACAAGTGGCACAGCTGCATGGTGGTCCCTGATTCTGTCAGACGAGGACTGTCTGGAGCAGGAGAGGACTGTGGGGATGGGTTGGAGACCAGAGGTAGGCTTCATGGCATTCCGTTCCTCTGGTTCTTCCTGTGCTTTAGTTTGCTTTGCTGTTCTTACATGTAATAAAACTCCTACACTAAAAAAACATGATCCTACTTTATCTTTACTTATGATGTTAGCTGTAACAAACCTGCTGCAGTTGGAACCAGCCGTCTGTTCCGTGTCAGGGACATCATTAAAATGGATTGTACTATTGTTATACGTGTGGTCAGTGTATTATGAAGTATTCGTATTGACAATGGAAGTTCCACACTCTTATGATATACTGGCGAAGCTGTTATACGGTGTCCTTCCACCGTACTCTAGTCGTTAGTAAGGTGTGAGTACTGGATCCTTACTGACCACACTGGGTCTGCACGTGATCCGTAAGTGTAACTATTCAGTTACATACTTGCTGTTTTGGCTAGTTTTGGCTTTTCTTTTTAGTTTTTTAGGCTCTTATGGAGTTTAGCTAATATTTCAGCTACATGCTAGCTGTTTTGAGTAATTTAGGCCTTTTTCAGTTTTTAGGATATTTTGAAGTTTAGCAATTTTTTCAGCTACATGCTAGATGTTTTGGCTGGTTGAGGCTTTTATTTGAGTTTTTTAGGCTGTTTTGGAGTTCAGCTAATATTTATACTCTAGCTGTTTTGAGTAATTTAGGCTTTTTTCATTTTTTTGGATATTTTGAAGATTAGCTATTTTTTTCAGCTAAATGCTAGCTGTTTTGGTTAATTTACGTTTTTTTTATTATTATTATTGATTTGGCATTTAGCTGATATTTTATCTGACTATCAGCTTCAGTGTTTTCAGTTATTACCCTCAGTGATTTCAGATTCAGCATTTTCAGCTATCAGCCTCAGCGTTTTCAGCTATTACCTTCAGTGATTTCAGTTTCAGCATTTTCAGTTATCAACTTCAGCGTTTTCAGCTATGAGCTTCAGCGTTTTTAGCTATCAATTTCAGCATCTTCAGCGGCCAAATTCAGCTTACAGCATTCACACTAGCACACAGCTAATGCTACATATCTAGTTCATAATTATGTCAAAATTAAAGTTTTTAAACAGTAGTTTTAGTGTTCAATAAAGTTCATGCTGGGCAGAAAAAGCACTGTCATGTCCAATAACCTTCCTGATGAAGTCTTCTCCTGAAAACTTATTCATGTGGGTTTTTTTGTTTTTAAAAAAACAACAAAAATTGTACAGTTTTGGTCTTTTTCTTTAACATCAAGGCTTCATTTCACTGACATGTTCGCAGTTTAGTTGGTAGTTTCCTTTTCATTTCGGTGCAGACTTTCTTTATAATGTTTGTTCCATCCATCATCCCTCCCTCCATCCATCCATCCATCATCCATCCCTCCATCCCTCCATCCATCCATCCATCATCCCTCCCTCCCTCCCTCCCTCCATCCATCCATCCATCATCCCTCCCTCCCTCCATCCATCCATCCATCCATCATCCCTCCCTCCCTCTATCCATCCATCCATCCATCATCCCTCCATCCCTCCATCCATCCATCCATCCATCCATCCATCATCCATCCCTCCATCCCTCCATCCATCCATCCATCCATCCATCCATCATCCATCCCTCCATCCCTCCATCCATCCATCCATCCATCCATCCATCATCCATCCCTCCATCCCTCCATCCATCCATCCATCCATCCATCCATCATCCATCCCTCCATCCCTCCATCCATCCATCCATCCATCCATCCATCATCCATCCCTCCATCCCTCCATCCATCCATCCATCCATCCATCCATCATCCATCCCTCCATCCCTCCATCCATCCATCCATCCATCCATCCATCATCCATCCCTCCATCCCTCCATCCATCCATCCATCCATCCATCCATCATCCATCCCTCCATCCCTCCATCCATCCATCCATCCATCCATCCATCATCCATCTATCCATCCATCCATCCCTCCATCCATCCATCCATCCATCCATCCATCCATCCATCCATCCATCCATCCATCTCCTTCCGCTCATCTGGGACCAGGTTGTGGATGTTTGTTTAGCTTTCAATTATAGATTGACTTGACTTTGTTTTGCTAACAATGCCACAGAAAATCTGTACTTTTTGTGGAATAAATGAACGTATTATTGAAATCAGACAAAACTTGGTAAGATCACCACAGAAATGTCCCCCTGCATCACCAATGGTTGATTATCTGTTGTTCATTAACTCCATAAATTAGGTTTATTTTAAATCCATTTACTTTAAAATCTTTGGGAAACTTGCATTTTCGTTTAGACCACAAAACATAAAAAATGTTTTCTTTTTATGTAAATATTTCTCGTATAGTACTCTGCCAATGCGGCGCTTGCAGCCCCACTCTGCTCTTTGCTATTTGTAGCTTTTCTCAGTCAGAACTATAATTATATCTGCCATTTCAGAAGAACGTCTCTTTGGCTTTTTAAAGGCAGAAAAAAGCTGTATGTTGTGTGTTCTCGTTAAAAGCAATCCTCCCTGACCTTTCTCATCGTCTTCTAAATATGATTAGAAGCGGGTTAAATGGCTGTGACATTTAAAAGTTTAAGCGTGAAGTCAGTGATTAATATTAACACAGAATGTAAATATAGACTTTGAAAGAGCAAAGCGTTTCATTCATTTTACTCTGAAGAATTCTTAACCAGTTCAGCTGAAACAGATCATTAAATGGGATTCTGGTTCTGGAGGACGTACTTTAGGAATATGAAGAAAAACATCATCAGGTGTGTTTGGTCCTCAGCAGTTCAGAATTGTCTATTTTTTTGGGTTGAAGGAAAACTTTTCTTCATATTTTGTTTTTGCATCAAACTTTATCATCATCTTTTGATGGTGAGATAAAAACAAAAAAAATCATTTATTGGTTATTTACTAACTTTAAAGCAGAGCAGCTTTGTCACCTTCAATCCTAAATGAAGTTAAATGAAGTTTTGTCAGATTTTGTCTGTTTAAACGTTTCTGTTGTAAAAGCTCTGGTTGTTGATTTCAATGATAACAGAATATTTATTTCCACTGAAATTCCTCATTATGTCTTGATCAATTATTAATGTTTATTTCTGTTGTGAGAACACAGCCCATTATTTATATTAAATCAATCTAAAGTGTAACTCGAGGGAATTTAAGAAGTATATATATATATATATATATATATATATTTTTTTTTTTTCGACATTTTTTTTATTTCCTTTTTCTGTCAGACAGATTATAACTTATATCTAAAGTCTATGTACAGTTGTGTGTCTCTCTCAATGTAGTTTCTGCTTTTATTACTATTAATATTTCTCTAAGTTCTAACCTGTTGTTAAGCTTCATCTTAGAAAAATATATCTTTATTTCACAGTTTTAACTCATTTATGATCTATTTTCATTCTGAGCTATTAGGAAACAGATTTTAAGCAATTACAGTGATGTTTTGGTCCATTCCTCCATCAGATCTCCTCTAGAGCAGTGATGTTTTGGTCTATTCCTCCTGTAGATCTCCTCTAGAGCAGTGATGTTTTGGTCCATTCCTCCATCAGATCTCCTCTAGAGCAGTGATGTTTTGGTCCATTCCTCCATCAGATCTCCTCAAGAGCAGTGATGTATTGGTCCATTCCTCCATCAGATCTCCTCAAGAGCAGTGATGTTTTGGTCCATTCCTCCATCAGATCTCCTCAAGAGCAGTGATGTTTTGGTCCATTCCTCCTGTAGATCTCCTCTAGAGCAGTGATGTTTTGGTCCATTCCTCCATCAGATCTCCTCTAGAGCAGTGATGTTTTGGTCCATTCCTCCACACAGATCTCCTCTAGAGCGGAGATGTTTTGGTCCATTCCTTCTGCAGATCTCCTCAAGAGCAGTGATGTTTTGGTCCATTCCTCCTGTAGATCTCCTCTAGAGCAGTGATGTTTTGGTCCATTCCTCCTGTAGATCTCCTCTAGAGCAGTGATGTTTTGGTCCGTTCCTCCATCAGATCTCCTCTAGAGCAGATATGTTTTGGTCCATTCCTCCTGTAGATCTCCTCTAGAGCAGTGATGTTTTGGTCCGTTCCTCCATCAGATCTCCTCTAGAGCAGAGATGTTTTGGTCCATTCCTCCATCAGATCTCCTCTAGAGCAGTGATGTTTTGGTCCATTCCTCCACACAGATCTCCTCTAGAGCAGATATGTTTTGGTCCATTCCTTCTGCAGAACTCCTCTAGAGCAGTGATGTTTTGGTCCATTCCTCCATCAGATCTCCTCTAGAGCAGTGATGTTTTGGTCCATTCCTCCATCAGATCTCCTCTAGAGCAGAGATGTTTTGTGGCGGTCGCTGGTAACACGGATTTTCAAATCCCTCCAAAGATTTTCTATGTGGTTGAGATCTGGAGACTTATTTAGAGAAGTATCTTCAATGGTTTTTCGCATTTATATCTCTTTTTAATATTGCACATTACTTTGATGTTTTAGTAATATGCTACATAAATAAGGTTTGTTTATTTTTTTTCAAGAAAAAAAAAATAATATGGAGCTATAGATTATTGAGCAACGTGGAAGATCTGATATAAAATCCTCTATAGTTTTACATTTATTACATTTTTGACACATTTAAATGTATGAACTTAAGAAGCTGAATGAATAGATATTATATATTTTAACTCGTGTGTTTTAGAAAGCTGCAGAATCTCTGCTGGTAAATCACAAAAATGTCCTTTGGGTCGCCTCTGCAAAATGCAAAATGTCATCCTGCATGTCCTCAGCGGACTTGTGGAAATCCCCAAACTGTTGTCAGTAAATAAATTTGAAAGTCAAATATAAATCAATAAAATGGATCAGGGATGTTTCCAGAGGGGAACTCTGAAAGACGTCGAGTCCTTGGGGGAAGAATCGTTTTCCACAGCGGCAGGCTTCGTGACATATCCGTGCATGTGAGCTCATCCGATAAAAACAGGGACCAAACTAGGAAAGTGAGACTCCAAACATGCTACTTGATGCAGGAAGTGCTGAGAGGTTCCAGGTGGTGGGAAATGGTCAGCAGGGTGGTTTAGGAGGACGGAGAATCAGGTCTCAGCCGACAGGTTCAGGGGGTATTGGGAGTGACGAAACAGGAAGTCCTGATGTCAAAATAAAAGCTTGTAGTTCTAAAGCCATAACTTTTATGTTAATGATGCTCCGTTCCGGCTCAGAACCATTTATGAATGTTATCTGTGGAAATGAATGGAATTATTTCATAGTAAACATATTTTATTAAATAAAACTGAATTTTAAAGAAAGAAATCTACAGTAGATTAACCTTTTATAACATCAATTATTCATATGACAGCCCGGCTCGTTTGGCGAATGTGAACGCTCATCTGAACTTTGACTCTACTCAGAAAGTCTTGTTTCTCCTGTAATGAACCTCATCTGGTTCACATCACTGTGAACGTTCCTGAGTCGATCTAGGGGAGCAAAAAGTGAACCAGCCCGAGCAGAGGACATCACAAAAACAGGAAAAATGTCAGCAAGTAAATGCCATAAATGAGATGCAAACACTTAGAAATATATAAAGGTTAGAGGGATAAGCCAGTGCTCGTCTTCCTGCTTTATTCCCATCCTGGTCAGAACCATATCTGTTCATGTGTGGAGCAGATGAACCCAGAGCTCATTCGGACTCATTTTTAGGACCTTGATGTACAGATATAGATTTATTGAACTCTTTCTTTTCTGGGAAAGGTCAGAATTTGCCAAACTTTCATCTTTTTAAACACACAGTGAGGCTGACCTAGAACTAATATTCAAGCACCACTTTGGTTCTAGAGCGGGAATCTAACCTTCAACACCAAAGGAGCCGTCCAGACCCGTTTCTTACCGACTGCAACCCAGCTGGAGCTGCAAAGACTTACTTCTCCCTTTAGACAAAAAAAGAAGCATTTTAGAGTTTCAATTAATATAAATAATAACACAATATTGTTTTTCATTAATAAAAGCATTAAATATAAAAGATAAAATTGATTTTTTTTCTAAATATATTTTGGGTTTCCTAAGGACATACAAATTCCTTTCAAAATAAGACACTTTATACAAAATAGAAATAGATCGGACAGGGTTTAGGAAAGATCTACCTCAGGGGTGTCAAACTTCACATTCTGATCTCAAGTGGGCCGGACCAGTAACAAGATAGCAACGTAATCGATGGTCAACTTGTGATCTGTAGCTTTGTTTTTTTAGACTTTCACTCACAGAGGCCAAAGGATTTCATATAAAATGCATTTTGCTAAAATAAATTGTTTATTTAATCTTACACAGAATGTTTTACATCTGACATTGAAGCAGTCCCAATAGTAAACTCAAAAGTCGGCTTCAGGAAAAAAATAAACACTCTGCTTTAAATATAAATGTCCAAATCGATGAAAAATTAAACTAAGTTAAAGTCCATCTTACCCAGACGTGGCACGCGCTTGCAAGGATACGCAGTTTGTTTCTTTATCTCTTCTTTTAACTGTCTTGCGTTTCCTTTGCTTCCCATAGTGGCGGAATTGCGCATTGCGGTCGTTTCCTTAAAGAACTATAACTCGCCACAGGAATGGGCCAGGAACTTGCTTTTTTTTAACATTCTTATATATTTTTTCTCTTTGCAACTGGACCGGATACGGTGTTTGTTTGACACCTCCAATCTAACTTTCAATATTTTCAGAGTCTCATATAGGTGGAGCTCACAAAGTCTCTTAAATTAGTACATTTAGCGCAATTTATCTTACAGTTTTAAAAGCACATCAGTCAAAAAATAGGAATCTAATTACAATAAAATCACTGTAACTCTAATATATTTTCATAATGTTGTTTTCCTTTAGCCAGAAAGCTACAATGAATGGACAAAGAGGCAGGTGTGACTGCGGCGGCTTGCAGAGCTCTGCTCTCCAGTAAAATGACCTCCCACTGTTTTATTACCTTTGATATTAGATCTACCAGCAAAAGTAAAGGAAATGTTTGGAGCAGATGTGACTTTTTCTCTTTTGCTTTTTACAATGGCTTTGAAGAAGAATTGTAAATTTAGGACTTTAAATCTTTAAATCTTTTCAAATTTTAATCTCATAAATATATCTTATGACATTTTAAGTCATAAATATGCAACTTTTTATTGTAATTTAACATTTACTACCTTTTTCTTGTAAATCTACAAAGAATACTGGCACTAATACTCCGTCATAGCTCTCACTAGGGAGTTTTTTTCTTTTTTCTTTTTCTTTTTTTTATCACTGGTGAAAGATTTCTGTTTGCTTCAGATTTGCCGAGAGGTTTATTCACTGAACTGTTTTTTTTCCCCAAATCTCCAAGCAGGATGTTGCCCCTTTTGTTTCATTTTGGATGTAGGAGCGGTTATGTGATTTTTTTTTTATGGTCTGTTGTAGATTCAGGTTCTCTTGTGATGGTAGAACCACACAAAGGCCTCAAATTTGTCACTCAATAAAACCGAGCGTGTAACTCAAATAAACCCTTTTCATCAGCCTTTTGTTTCTTATTTTCTTTCGTCTTGCTTCCTGGACAGTGAGACGACGTTTATATTGTTGGATTTTATTAGACTGACTTGATGCGATTTGCTGTTGAGAGTGATGCTTGGACGTGAAAAAAAAATCACTTTAACTGCCAACATGTTAGCAGAGCAGCGCCAGCCTCTTGACAATTATTGTTTTGTTTGCAGAGCTGGATGTCTGTGTTACACTGCGCTCTTTAAGGGGGAAATAACAGCCCTGGAATGACAATTAACTTCTAGATAATAAATCCAAAGCAAGTGTTGAGAAACATGAAAACAACATTCTCCAAAACCGTTCGTTCTCTTCATCCAGTCAGGCTGAACTATAAATGAACACGTTCAGCCTCTGCATATATGAAGGTGTGGAACCTTTATGTACAACCAGGAGGAACCTTGGAGTTATTAAAGTAAATATGAATTCAAAGAAGGTCGAGTCGGGATTTTAACCCATTACTAACCGCGCGCTCCTTCATGACCCAGCCCTGCACGCTGGGTGATCCTCATTTATGGAGGATGTGGAGAAGGAAGACATGAAGAGGTTGGTTGGAGGATTCGCTGTGGTTACCAAAAGATATCCGCTAAAAACCAAAGAAGCAGAAACAGAGCAGCCGCTCACACTCACTTCTGCTTTTCTCCCTTTCTTAACCACATAATGTGAAGACCTGAATTATTAAAACTGCAGCACAAAAGTTTGGTTTTATTATTAGTGCAAAAGCTCAAATGTTGCTGCCAAGAAGGGAAGACATAGACAGTATTTGATTTATGCATCATCCACTGGTGGTTTAATGGCTTCAGTCTAAAGTCTCGGGACATTTTGGTTCTATCCTTTGCTTTTTCCACCAGAATCAAACCTGATTTATCATCTAACTGTAGCATCAAGCAACATCCAGCCTGTTTTTTTAAAAGCAGACACACTGATTATAGCAGAGGTTGAAGCAGATATTTCCATTCTGATGAAGTTGGTGATAATCTACTGAATGTCAGAAATCCTCCTGTTTGTGAGCCTCCACTCGTTTACAATTATGATGGGATTTCTCACTGACCATCCATGTCCACGACTCTAAGCTACAATAGGCTGGAAATCCTAGAGATTGTATCACATAATCAGAATCATGAATGATCTCCATTTCAACAAATTAATCTGTTAGGAAAAGAAACTTTCACTGATCTAATTGTAATTTTAAATATTATAGTTGATGTATCTGCACTGAAAATGATGGGTCACAACAGTATTGATAGAAAGTATTCATTCATCTTCTTAGCCGTTTGTACCCTTTGGGGTCACGGGGGTGCTGGAGGCTCACCCGGCTACTGATTGGTTGAGCCAGGGTCTACCTTGGACTGGTCGCCAGTCTGTCGCAGAGTCACAATCACACACCGTTTCACTCCTAGGAGTCACCAATTAACCTATGAAGCACGTTTTTGGATGGGGGGGTGTCTCCAGGGAGATCCCACACATGCACGGGGAGAACATGCAAAGTCCACACAGGAAGGTCACATGTTGGTGGTTCTGTTTCAGGTCACCCAACCGGGACCTTTTTGCTGTGAGGCAAGAGCGCTAACCACTGCCCCACCAAGAAAGTATTTAAAAAGAAACACACACACATTATCCAAAAAGACTAATTTATATGCAGACTAATCAATTTTTTTAAGCATAAAATAAAAACATATATGAAAAACTTTGACGAGCCAGAGGCAAGGTCCACTGCCAAGAACAGGAACACAGACGAGCCATCTGGAATTTCTCTCTCTCCGCCAGAGGAGAAACAAGAACAACACATGAATCCCACTGCACCAAAGCAGAGGCATTAAGAACGACATGAAAAACAAATGATAAAGAACACTTGCCATAGCATCCATCCATCCGTTCATCCGTCCATCCATCTGTTCATCTGTCCATCCATCCATTCATCTGTCCGTCCATCCATCTGTTCATCCATCTGTCCATCCATCCATTCGTTCATCCGACCGTGCATCCATTCATTCGTCTTTAACCACCTTTATTACCAGTTGGGATCGTGGTGTTGCTGGAGCCTATACCAGCCACTGCACAGTTCTCGGTCAACAATTTGAAATTTTTTCTCTAATCAAATCCATAAAATATCAGTTGATCTAAAAAAAAAGAATCAAATCAGTTTTGAAGCAATGAGAATATTTTTCTTTCAATTTGTCTCTTTTATTATAGTTTATCCCAAACCCAAATTTTATTTTATTTCAATGTTTTATCTAAGGCATGATTCTTAAAATAAAGGTCAATAAACAAATAGAGGTACTTCTGTGAACTCTGATCCCTTTAATCTTGGTTCCCAGAATCAAATCCTTTTTCTCCACTTTTGGGAGAGTGCTTTACCTTCTCGTGTGTTTCAGGTGTCAGCTGCGTTGGCGAGAACGGAGAGGCGGCGAACCTGACGGAGTGCTTGCGATGGGCCGGCTCTCTGCCTCCTCAGATCAGGAGATGCCGGGTGGCTTGTAAGGACGACTGCACTCTAACCGCCTGGTCCAAGTTCTCTGAATGTGCTGGATGTGGGAGCGCACGGAGCCGCTCGCGCGCGCTCACAGGTGAGGACCTGCTTATACGCTCAAATGAAGAGGAAAAACGCATTCCCAACAAATCTACTACGTTTGAGGTCAATGATTGTGACGTTGGGTGTCATTGTTTGTCATTGATTGGACTGGAAGCCATTGTGGTCCACGTTTAAGCTGAAGAGGTTTTCTGACTAATGTGTAGCTATAGCGGAACGATGCTCATCGATTGAGCTCGGATGGTGTTTCGTTGCTCTTTGTTGGACTCCACTAATTGCAACTAATGCATCATTTGTTATAAAGCTGATGCTCTGTGGGCAAACACACTCATCTGCTGTGGTTCTTCTCTCATTCAGCTTTTGTTCCTGTAACTTCCTTCTGTACTTCCACTCATGGGTTTTGTCACTTCTAAATTGGATTTTTTTTTTCTATTATAAAAAGCGATCTCTAATTTTTACGGGTGAGAACAGTTGAATTGGAGGCTGGGGTTTCACACTGGACTGGATATTTGTCTTAATGAATATTTGATTGGATGCCGTCGGGTCTGAAGTAAACACACCCTCTCTACTTCCCAGAAAGCAACAGGATTTCAGCCTCATGTCTACGGAGGCTTTCAGAAGAATTGGATTTTGCATTTGTTTGTTTTTCAGAAAATCTTTTAATAATTTACTTTGCTCACCACAAACTAAGTACTCTAATACTGTTGACATCAAGACATTTTACCTTCAAAATCAAACAGAAAAAAATTGATTTAGCTCGTAGCTCTACAGGAGAATGGGCGGAGTCACAGCAGCCTGCACAGGAGAAAAGGAAAAAAAAAAACTAAAAAAGTAGCACAAAACAGGCAGAAAATGACACAAATTGATCCATGAACTTGTTTATGTTCTAGTCTGAGCTGGAATCTGGATTAGACCTGTACGGCTGGATAACTCTGGTATCACTCGCCATTTTTGCTGCACCACTAATGTTAGCTTGTGAGTGTGAGGAGCTGTAAGCTAGGGGGAGAGTGTAAACAGAGAGCTCTCAGTTATGAGTGACGAGAAGAGGAGGCGGGGTTGCTCTACGTCATCACTCCTTAAGTTCTAATGAAGTCCTGCCGCTCTGCTGAAACTATCTTAGTAAAACAGTTTTTTAAGAAATATTTTGGCTGAAATCGGCAAAATAATAATTGAAAGACCACTGGGAACACTTTGAAATGATTATTAGTGAGACTTCATGGAAAGATGCTTTTTGGCCCAAACTAATATCCACTAAATGATGTTTTTTTGCAGTTGTATTGCAAGAGGATAGAATGAGAAAAGCATGAATGACTTGAAGTAAAGTCTGTTACTTAGATTGATGGTTTTTAACTCTGGAAGTCTCCCACGCTTCACGTTTCACCTTCATCTCTGCTTGTGGTAATTGAAGAAAGAAGTCCGTTTAGTTCCTAATTCTTAAAAACAAAGCATTTATTTTTCCTTTAATTAAAAAGTACTTGTGAGGAAAAACTTGCAGTCTGACACTGACTAATTCACCTGTGCTCCACAGTATATGGTATCGTTACTTTTTCATTTAACAAAAAAAAAAAAAACAACAAAAAAGTGCTAACTGGAACGTGATCTCAGAACCCCATAAACCACATAAGTGAACACTTGACGTGCTGCTTTTCATGAAGTCTTCCTAACAAGCTGCTTCTTGGAGTTGAAACACTTTTAGCGTCACCAGTTTTCTGCTTCCACACCATCGTGCAGGCGTGTGATCATGTTTCACTTTCATGATGCGATGGAGTGCTGAGGTAGAGCGGGTGACCTCTGATTGGAAGATTGCAGGTTCAGTCCCCGCCTTCCCGCTCATGTGTTTGAACCCTCACATTGTTTTCTTGGTTGGCACCAATGGAGTGAATGAGACGGTGACTGTAAAGGACTTTGGGCCTCCTAAGAAAGTAGTAAAGGACTATATAGGTATGTCTACAGGAAACATGCGGACCAGCTCTGGTTTTGTCTTTAGTTTAGAGAAAATTGAAAGTAAAATATGGGAAAAGATTAGAAAAAAATTCTGAAAACAAAAATAATCGGCGTGTGATGTCGCTTGTTCTTAATGTCAAGGAAATTGAATATTTTTGTGGTTTTGAATTCTACATAAGCGTTTGTGGTTTTGGAGGTTTCGCTCCAGCGCTGCAGCATCGACGGCACAATCCTCTGTTTTTCATTGTGTTTCCCGGGGAAACGGTGATAAGTCTGCCTGTAGAGAGTTATCAAATGTAGGACTGACGCCCGACCATAGCAGGTTCTGCATCATTAGACTCTCAGGCAGGATGTGTGCACACACAGGTGGATGAGGTGATTGGGTCGCCGTTCTGGAGTGCTGCTCCAGTTTGCTCCGGCAGCACTCCACCCCCTGTAGCTGCATAATACCAGGAAGACTCATGTCATCACTAAAGTGGCAGCTGGCTTTATGCAGCGCTCTGGAAGAACACTCTCCATCCCGCTCTGCCGCCAGTCAGAGGGGCTTTTTACCCTGGGGGCACACTTATTAGCATGGATTGGATGCCACTTGTGGTTGAAGTATACTGACATGCATCAATTGCTGTTTACCCTTCAGTCCTTCAGAAGCTGGATTTACTTGATCCGGTTGTCAGCAGCAGGTTGGGCTGGAAAACAAGCAGGAAAGCGGATTTTAGCAGGCTCCAGACGCAGAAACATCTCAGTTTTACATGTAGACGGTTGCAGTATATTAAGGTCCAAAGTGAAAGTAGTGTTTTTAACATCTTCTTGTTGACTTTTTCTGATGATGGAGGACATATATAAAGAAATTTAAGCTTAAAGTTGCATTTTTTAGTATTTCTTTATTCAAATGAATCAGGAGCAGACCAAAAAATTCCGTTTGAAAAAAGCCTGTAGCAGGGACGTAGGTGTTACAGTGGGCAGGCCACAAGCTTCCAGGTCTGATCATCCACTTACAGACAAATGGATCCATGAACGTCTTCATTTTCCTCGTCTGAGCTGCTATTAAATGGCTGAATAGCTCTAAAATCACTCGCCATTTTTCTTGCACCGAGCATACGCTGAGGCTATTGTCTCGCCCATAAACTCGGATGGGAAACTATGTCCTAAAAATGACAGTTTTTTAGCAAAAAAACGACATAATCATAATTAAAAATCACTGGAAGTGCTTTGAAAATAGATCAAAGAACGATTGAAGTGAGACTTTAATACCATAGCAGCTTTGACTACTGCTACGCCCCCTATGGGTCAACCTGTCTCGGGTCTGGGGGGAAACGTACAAAAGGAGACAATAAGGAAACTTGGACACCAACAAGAATTAATTTGTGCTGGTTCAAACAAAAACAAACCAAAAGAGAACTGGTTCTTCGGTCAAACATAAAATAAGTCATGGAGACTGATGACCCAAACATGTCAACCGTCTGAGTCAGCAGCTCCCCCTAACCAAAACTAACTAAAGAAAACAAATAAGTAAAGCCCGGAAATCAAGACTACCAACCCCAAACTAACATAACAAAAGCCAGCAGGGTAGGAGCAGAAGGACTGGATGGATAAAAGTGCAGAAGTGGGACATAATAACTACCGAAAATCATCAGTCGTTTATGTAATTTATGTTAACAGGTTGATTTTGTTTGGAGAAAAAACAGATTTTCTCCACGTCAGAATCAGCTGATTCATGTTGATCACATAAACAATCTAGAACTTACTGTACTTAAAGAAACGGGTTGTTTAGTGGCGCCCGTTAAATCTCTGGTGTCAGAGGGTCAACAGAATGGTTGTGTCTTAATTCACTCTCTATTCCCTGAAAGTCCATTAGGTGGAGTTCACCATGTTGTTGGCGTGTCCAAATCCACAATTCCAAAATCCAATGTCCTGGAAATTTCCTAAAACACTCGGTGAGTGTGAATAAAGGCTCACTAGGGCTATTTATAGATTCACTCACTATCTCCTAACCCCTAAAAGACGATATGGTGCGGCACTATCTAATACCTTTGATTTAATTCAGTATTTTTTTAAACATCAAATGTATCGTCGCTCATTTGCCAAACTAAAGTAAAGTAGCTGCTTTTTAAGGTAAATATTTTAAAGCGGAGGTGTCAAACTCAATCGCACAAGGGGCCAAAATCCAAAACACACCTGAGGTCGAACAGGATAAACATTTATTGAACACTCTAGAACTACATTTTTAACTAGATATACAGCATTACCTGTGATAATACTAGTGTGAATGCTGTAAGCTGAAATTTATAGCTAAAAACACTGAATTTAACAGCTGAAAAGAGCTTAAAAAAGCTTATAGTCAGCTAACATATTAGCTAAATGCTAAATTAGCCTAAAAACAAACAAAAAAAAATTAGCTTAGCCAAAACAGTTACAATATGTTAAAGATTTTGTGTTTAAGCGTCTCCGGCGTCACATCAAGTATCAAAGGGTTAAAAACATCAATTATATTAAATCAAATCATCAATAAATCAAACATATATTTGAACTTTTTAATTACAGAACAAAAGTTTTTTTTTCTGAAAACGTGAAAGTTTCTTATTTCATTTAAGTATCATCTCTTGTCAAAGCTGAAACTTTTTCAAACACAGCAGCAGCAGCAATATTCCGGTTTATTCCGGTCGTCGTCTTTTATGTTTCATAATAACACACATTTGTGAAGAAGCAAAACAAATCAGGTTCTTGTCACCTGAATGTGTGAAATCATGTTTTGGAAAAAATCTTCCAACTCAGACTTTCCTCGTTTGTTCTCTCTTCAAAAAGGTTTTTGAGAACTTTTGTTTGCATATATTCAGCAGAACAAAGTCATGTATAATAATGGAGGCGTCGTGTTCTGCAGGTCATTCTCTCCACTGATTAGACAGACGTTGTGGGTCTGAAGGAGCTTAACTGTGGAGAAACTTCTCATCTATCCCATGTGCTTTTAGAGCTGCAGTCCATCATTTGATATTATTGGAATCACTCTGAACAGTTTCTGTAAAAAACTGATTATTATGGTCTGTGTGTTTTAGTTTACTTTTGTTTTTCCTTTAAATGTTCATGAATATAGAAGTTAAAAATCCCCAGAAACGTGTTTTTTAATCTTCTTTTAAAGGGATGGGCAGATTTTCTACTGAGTTTACATCTGTGTCTATAATGCAGGTTAGAGTGTAGTTTGTGACTGTTGATTCTTTTATTAATTCCTTTGGCACCAGTAAGAATACGATCACATGTACTAAACTACCTCTGCACACTGACCTTAAGGCACGTTTTTTAGCAAATTCAGTGCAGCAGCATTTTTAGTCGTGAAGCAGCAGTCGTATTTTTATGCGCTGCGGAGGTTTAAAGAAAAAGTGACCATTTTATCTTTCTCTAAATGTTGACATCGGTCAGTCGCCGCCGGGGGATGTTTTGTGGTAGCACGGCGGCAGTCCAGTAACAGGCAGGAACGACAAAATCACAAAATCGGGCAGAAGCTGGCAGTGGCAGCCGAATCGCCGGAAGGCAGCAGCTCTGATTGGATGATGTGTAAATTTGTCCGGACGCCGGATCAAATGTATGTGTAGAAGTGGGCTATTCTTCCGTCTGCATTCATGACCACCCCAACGACTTTAAAAAAAGAAACATGTCACAGAGTTAAATACGATTAGATTCTCCTCCACGTTTTAGTTGTTTTTCATTTTTTTATTTAACTAAATTAGGACAGTGCCAATTTATCATTTTTTTAGCATAACAAAAACATAAATATACCAGAATTAGCACAAGTGCTAAATTACCTCTGATCGTGTCTGAACATTAAACTGGATGCTAATGACACGCTAATTGCGTTAGCTTCAGTCTTTGTGAAGCGACTCTGTTTTAATTTTGTATTTTGAAAATAAACATGACATGTTGTGTTAGTTTTATCACTAAAATGTTTATTTTGCTTTATTTTTTCTTAATTTTCAAACTAAAAGTTTGTTGTTGGTGTTTCTGGGTTACTGAGAGGACAGCAGACGGTTACTTTTTTCCTCCATGGATGAAGAATCTTTGGGTTTCTGGACAGAAATCTGAACATAAACTTTCTAAATATAAAAAAAAAAAAAAAAAAACGAGACTTTGATCAGATTAGAGAATCTGTGCTTCACTGATAAAGAGGCAGCAGCTGACTGTCAGCTTCAGGCTTAAGGTTCCTCCAAGATTGCAGAATTCCAATCAGATGTGAGGATCAGGGAAGGCGGAGCCAATCAGGATCTGCGACAGCGTACGGGGCGACTCAGCAGGTGTGAGATGAAGGGAGACCGACCCCACGAGGCTCCGCAGGTTAACGGCTTTTTAGTTTGTCGATAAAGTTTATATCTGTTTTGATTTCAACTTCCAGGCAGTAAAAATGAACGTTCAATCAGTCTCAACATTTTTATTTATCTGAATTTCCACACTGATCCCACATCTGCTGTTATTTTCAGGCAGATGAGGCTGAACTAAATGTTTTTCAGTGTTTCTGTGGGTTTGAAACACAGAACAACACACAGGCTTAAGTTCTGATTGATCTGCATACTTCCCAAACAAGTTTGAAGTAGTTCTCCTAAATCCTGCCTGTTTATGATCCCCGAGGTCTGTGTTACTATTAGCAGTAATGGGCTGTCGGAGTAAAGTGGTGTCACACTGGCACTTTTCAATCAACCACCAGCAGAGCTGTGGATTGAACAGATTGTTAGAGGCTTGCACTGTGAAAGCAGCGAGTTCACAGTTCTTGAAAAATGTTTGCAATCAGAAACAGATGGGCCGCTCGCTGACGCGGAGCTCTGGAGGCCGAGGACACCTACGGGCCCCTCGGTACCAATGAGGGGGGCACAGGAGTAGCAGGCTGAGCAACACCAGGAAAGTTCTGGTGGAGATGTTCTTTGGTCGAGAATTTCTAAGGATAGTGTCAGGTCAAAAGTGTGCTTTTAAGAAAACTCAATCGCACAAAATCCAAAACACACCTTAGGTCGCGGGCCGAACAGGATAAATATTTATTGAAGACTCTAAAACGACATTGTTAAAAGTTTAAAACCGTAACTTTTTAACATAATTATGAACGAGATAAACAGCATTACCTGTGATTATGCTAATGAGAATGCTATAAGCTGAATTTGGCCGCTGAAGATGCTGGAATTGATAGATAAAAACGCTGAAGCTGATAACCAGCTAAAATATTAGCTAAATGCAAATTAGCATAACAAGCTAAAAAAAAAAAATTGGTTAGCCAAAACAGCTAGCATGTAGCTGAAATATGAGCTAAACTCCAAAATATCCTTAAAAAAATCTTAGTAAATGCCAGTAGTCCCAAAAAGCTAACAGAATGCCAATTTTTAAAACTTAAAACAGTAACTATTTATTATAAAGAAGATAAAATAAAAAGTGAAACAAAATCAAATAAAAACTCAAATAACACAAATCAATTTAAATGAGTGACTAAACAAATACATAAGAAAAAAACCTTGAGATGGAACTAATTAAAGTCCCTTTCCAATCATCTTTGTATCTGTTTTCAAAGTGGTTTTTAATTATCATAGCATCAGAATGGGGCGGGGAGCTTACGTCACAAATACGATCTTGTCAAACAGTACTTTTTCATCTGCTTATTCACAACAAAAAAAAAAAAATAACTCATAAATGTTGTTTTAATCTTAGTTATCTTTACATTTGTCATCTATCATGAAAAAATGCTACAATAACATGTTAAAACTGCACAAAAAACATGAATTTCATTGGAGTGGGCCTTTAATATTTTTTAAAAAGCTCAAGAGAATCTGGCCACAGAGAAAATATATGGCGCTCAAAAATAATCCCTCCCCCTCCTGGAGCCGGCCGCAAAAATGCATAATTTGCTCCTAAAATCATTAACCGGAAGTCCTCGACCGGAACCCCCGTTTTAAGCTTTCAACCTTTTTTTTCTTTTTGATATATCAAACCTGCTGACGTGATCAGCTGATTCACAGAGAAAACACATCATTTTAGAAGCGAGTGTAGTTCTACAAATGTGAACACTTGTTAATGATGACTTGAAAGAAATAAAACGATGAACGTTCTCTGTCCCATTTGAAGCTCATCTTTCACACTAAACTGTTAGACCGTTACAGTTTATTCACATTTAAAAGCTTCAAAGCTGTTACTTTTGAAAAGGTTTTAAAATATCAGTTTTGAAAGTGTTTCCTAAAGTTTAGGAAATTTCCGCTTCTGGGTAGAGATTGTTTCTGGAGCCATCTTGCACCGCATCAGAGGCCCATCAAAAAACTTAAAAACGTAGCATTTATCGGAGAACAGGTTAAAAAAAAAGTCAAACTACTATTTAATATGTTTCATAAGGTCATTTATTTGTATTTTATCACACTTAAATTCATAAAAAGTGAAAACAAACATGTGAAGAACAGTTTCCACTTTCATAATGATAATTAATCCAGAACCCTTTGTATTTTATTCTAATACTTCTTGATGTTTGAGAGCATTTAAAAAAAAGAAAAAGAGGCCACATGTGAGCACATTTGTTCATTGGTGGTTCTAATAAAGTTTAATAAGTCCACTATTGTATGTTTGACTCTGACTGACCGGAACAAAGCTGGATGTTATATCATTAAAGTTGGTATTTCAATCAAAAAGTGAAGCAAATAATAATCAATGAATAATTATGGCTAACTGGTGACTGATGAACTGTTTGTGGGGTTTTTAGATGACTTTTTAGCTGGTAAACCGTGACTCTATCTGGCAACACTGTGTGGCAGATCTGACAGGATTCCAAAAGAATGAAGAAATTCTGGGATAAATCAGCAAAACTGAATTAAAAGTATCTAAAAACAAAGTTTTCCTCACACTGCCACACCGTTTTACTCTTCTCCCCAAAACCAGAATTCTGTTCTTTCTCGTGACTTTCAAGGAAACTAAAAAAGTTTCTGGAGTTGTGAGTGAAATCCTGCTGGAGGTTCTCCCCTCTCAAGTTGGAGGAAATATCTCAACAGTGAAGATCAAAATGATCTATTAGTTGTTGTTGTATTGGAGGACCTCAGTTCAACCAATAGATAAAAAGCTTTGATAGAAGAACTTGAAGGAACCAGCAGAAACCATCAGTTGGTCTGATTCTCTTCGACTGAGATCACTCAACCTTAACATCTCTGGAGGCAGAAGCAGAGATGGAGAGCTGAGGTGAAATGAAACGCAGAGGAAACGGTTAAACGATGAGGCTTTTCTCACATTTTGTCAGAAGGATGCATGGACAGAGTCAAAGATGGAAAGAGAACAGAAGCTGGAGATGACAGATAATATGTTGCTGTTTCTTCTCGTTGCCCCCCCTGATGTGAGGAACCAAAAGAAGAAGAAAATCACTGCAGTTGTGATAAGCTGATGTGTCGACCTCCAGCAGGCGAGCGTCAGTTGTTATTGCTGCTTTGGTTCGGTTATATAAAACAAGTTGTTTCCTGCACATCCACTCCAGGCTTCATACATTATTTATCAGCATTTAGATCCAAGTCAGATCTTTGTTGATTCTCTCTGAACAATAGAGAAGTTCTCTTGTGCTTTCATTACATAACGCTGTTAGATATTAAAAATGCTCTTTCTGCACTCATCCATCCACTGAAGCAAACGTTTCAATTAATGTCCTTTTTCTGTTTACACTGATGTCCATGAGACTAACTATTATTGTTATTGTTATTTTTTTGTTGAACATCCCAGCCAACAAGGCAAACAGGCTCCATATGGTTTATGGGGGCAGAGACTGTGGCCCCGAATTAGTTTGTCCACTTTGGCTTAAGTGGGCACATAGTGGGTTAGCTCGCTACGTTAGCCAGCCGCTCTGTGGACGGTGTAGCATGCTAGTGAGCTACGTTGCAATGACTTAGAGAGCTCCACTGTGTCAAGCTAGCCAGCTCTGCTGTAGCAAGCTAGCATGTACCACTGTAGCGATCTACCAAGCTTCGCCGTAGCAAGCACCGTTTTAGCGAGCTAGCAAGCTCCGCTGTATCAAATTAGCGAGCTCCGCTGTAGCAAGCTAGCGAACTCGGCTGTATCGAGCTCTACTGTTCAATTCAATTCAATTCAATTTTATTTATATAGCCCAAAATCACAAAGGAATTTGCCTCATTGGGCTTCAAGTTATGAACAATAGTTAAAAACTAAACACTGTTGCGAGTTAGCTTTAAATGAAAAGGTTTTTTAAAATATTTTTTAAAAATTTGTTTCACAGACTCTTTGCTGCTGTGGTTTTTGTGAAATTGTATATTTCTTAATGGAACAACATCTTAACTTTTGCTTCTGATTCTGTTAAATCTGAGAAATTTTAAAGTTTTAGACAAAAAGCTTTAAATACATTTCAGGAAAACAATTGTTTAGTTTTAGACTTCTTTTATGTGGAAAAAATGAAGCAAGCTCCATTGCAGCGAGCGCCGCTGTATCGAGTTATTGAGCTATACTGTACCAAGCTAGCGAGCTCTTTTGTAGCGAGCTAGCAAACTCCACTGTAGCGAGCTAGCAAACTCCACTGTAGTGAGCTGGCAAACTCAGCTGTATTGAGCTAGCAGGCTAGCAACCTCTGCTGTATTGAGCTAGCAGGCTAGCAAACTTCGCTGTATCGCGCTAACGAGCTCCATTTTAGTGAGCAAGCGATCTCCACTGTATCGAGCTAGCGAGCTAGCAAACTCTGCTGTATCGAGCTAGCGAGCTAGCAAACTCTGCTGTATCGAGCTAGCAAACTCTGCTGTATCGAGCTAGCAACCTTTGCTGTATTGAGCTAGCAAGCTCCGTTTTAGCGAGTTAGCGATCTCCACTGTATCGAGCTAGCAAGTTCCGTTGTATCGAGTAGCGAGCTGTCATCCACTGAATCCCCACTTAAGTCAATGTGGACAAACACAGGCGGGGCCACCACAGAAACTGCAGACAAACACAATCGGGGCGACATTTTTTGCCCACTTTTAAACCGCATGGACACACCTGACTGAGATGTGAGAGAATCAACATGAAAATATAGCAAAAAACACTAAATTGAATGAAGGTATCTCCATATTATTGTGTTATGGTGGATTATTCAACATCCTGATCTTTTAATACGTTCATGTTACACGGTTAAGGCGTCCGACTGAAGCTGTAACGTGTAACTGTAGACAGGCTAATCTAATATTCAAATAATTATATTTTTTTAGAAAAAAAAAGAAAAAATGGGAAAAACTTGTCTCCTTAATCTGCAATAAAATGTTTATTTACTTATTGTATTTATTTATAATGGATTTTGCTTGTATTAAATATTGAGGGAGCTCCTTCTTCGTGGGTTTTGCAACAGTGACAACATGAAGGATCGATGCATAAAACAAGATCTTTTGCTAATATTTCTTTTATGTTTTCAGAAACCATCAGAAGCCAAAACGTTCTCGGAGATCATTAGTGTGTAGAGAAGAAAATCCCTCTAAATCTGTGGAGCTGCTCCCAGGAATCTGTGAGAGCAGTCAAGAGTTTAATCAAAGTTTCAAACATCTTGTTTGGAGGTTTAATTCACTTTTGCATGAAACACAAAACCACAATATTCTGTTATTTTGGAATGTTCTATCTGCTAGACATGGATAGGTTTGTGTTACTTATATCATTACATTTTGAGTAAATGTTACAATCAGTCTTTACTGCTCAAGTATTAAATATATATACGTTTTTTAATCCAACGTTTTTCCAATTTTAAAATGGGGATCATTAGGAATCTGAGGAGTATTCGCTCAGACTTATTTTTGTAATCCACAAAAAAACGAATAGCAAAAAAGTACTAATAATTCTGTTGCTTTTTTACATGGAGACCGAGATAAGCTAAATATTAAATAGATTAACTGATAATTGTTTTCATTCAGTTCTTAAAGATAAATATGTATTATTATTATCTTAATGTAATTAAGCAATTTGAACAAAGTTTTTCTAAATATTGTGTATATATTCTAAATAAAGCATTTTCTTTTTTGTAAAAGATGGGAGCAAAGAAACGATAAAGATTGAAATATTCTGTGGACACATTTAAATAGAGGACAGGGTTTGAGTGTGTGGGATGTTTCTGTAGGTTTGTTTGCTTTCCTAAGTTCAGTCAGAATGATCTTCATGACTGTAACTGTCAATCACTGGATATCTAATAATTTGTGCACATATTGTTTTCCACAGATTTGCATAAACAGTTCATAGAAAAAGGGTTTTGTGTTTGACTTTTTTTTAAAAATGTTCCTGCAGCTGAAATTCACATTCAACAGCCCTATAAGTCTTCTGTTTTTAAAGAGCATTTTACAAGAAATATTAGCTATAACTATTATTGCTTATCGGGCTGTGTTTTTTGTTTAAAAAAAAAACAAAACTTTTTTAGAATCTTTTTTCTTCAATTCGTTTATTTAATTCACAGCTTATTTTAAGGCTGGAAACTGTTTCTGTTGTCTCTTCAGCTCCTGGACAGCCGTCTTTATATTGCCAATAACTGAATGTTACATCCTATGTAAGGCATTTAAATCTTTCCTGGGGGGGGGTTAATCTCACAAAAACAACACATGCACTACATAGAAAGGAAGCTGAGGACGAAATTTATTTGTTTCACTTTTCCTAACGAATGAAATTAATGTTAACGAGTCAAAGAAAAACACCTTTCAGGTTTTATTTATTTCCAAACTCATTTATGTAAAGGATAATATCCTTCGAAGTGTGCATTATCAGAAATTAATGCACGACATGGAAGCCTGAACTGTCCGACGCAGACTTAATTTAATTATTTGAATTTATTTAATTAAACTAATGTAATTAATTTAATTAATTTCATTTAATTAATTTCTGATAATGCAAACTTTGAAGGGCATCATCCGCTTATACCACGGTCACTTACAAAAGAAATTACTCTTATTTTTTTTGGTTTAGATTACATTTTTATAAAAACAAGACTGTTTGATACGTTGACAAGACAACACGCCACTGTGCCGGCATCGACAAAGGAAAGCCATATAAATGCTGATCGTCACGATAGGTTCAATAAAGCATCAGTTCAGTGAGAGATCACCTATACCCGCCTGTTTTTGCCCAGAAGATGAATAAAAGTTTGTTTTGAAGAAACCTGCATATTACCTTAATTCCATCCTCAAAATTGCAAGCATAGTTTTTGTTCCAGTGACTATGATAGGGTTCAAACCGCCCTGGGCCGCTCCTCATTCTGTCTTTAGGCCCCACGACTGGAATGAGCTGCAGAAAACCCTGAAGTTGTGTTCTTTGGTCTTATTAGTTGCATTTAAGACATCTTTAACAGATGTGATTAGTGATGGATGCAGATGTTTTTAACTTTTTTTTAATGGGTTTCTTTCTGTCTTTTTATTGTAATCAATAACTTGGTGCCTCCTGCAGATTTTTTATTGTAAATATTTTGATTATTAAAGTAAGAAGATGTCGTGTTTTATCTGTATGTCACTTAATGTCCTGTTTGCTGTGTCCGTATTGCTGATGTGTACTCAGGTCGTCGTTGTAAATGAGAGATTGTGCTCACTCGACTTACCTGTATGAATAAAGGTTCAACCTGCGAAGTGATAGTGAACATTTTGGCTATTTGACCGGAACTTCTTTTTTAGGTCTGCGTTGTCAGTGTTTAATCCAAAGCCAACAGCCAATCAGAATCAAGTAAAAAATGATTCTGTTCAACATAACACTGAAAAAAGTAAAACTCTGGATCAATTAACAAAAGTTCTGTAATTTGCTCCAGTTAAAACTGAATTTTCATCAAATTAAAACTTTGAGTCAATTTAATATTTTAATTTGGCAAGAAAATAATCATTTTAATTCTAACAAATTACAGCACTTTTGTTAATCAATTAAATGTTTCACTTTTTACAGTGTTGTTCACAACCAAGTTCATCTCCAAGAACTTCACAGAAGAAACAAATGAAGTGTGTTCACAAACACAATCAGGATTTTTTACGTAGTCAAGTCTGTCACACTTACATATTCATATTTACATGTGTATGTCTACATGTGTGTGTGGAAACTTGTGTGTTTCATTTAAAAAATGCTGAATTTATCTGTAAGTGCTGCACGGTTAGCTAATGACCCGCGCCTGTGCTGTCGCTCGGCTAAATCAAAGGCTGTGGCCGCCGCCATTAATAATGAACGACACCACAACGTGGTGGAACGTAAAAAAAAAAAAAAAAATGCATTAAGAAAAAAAAATCAAAGCTGCTTTCAAATAAAGGATCCACTGCCTCCTTCTCTGCTGTGGAATTCTGCACTGCGGCGGCGTTTCCTTTCTTCTGAGCTTCACACGTTGTCTGTGCGCGTCACGCCTAATTATGTTGAGTTTTTGCATACAAGTGGAATTCGGATGGTTGTGAATCACAAGTGCCAGTTCAACAAATGTTGGCTTTTTTTGCTTTCAGCAACAGAATGTGCAAGTAGTTAATTCAGATTAAATATTCTTTAGTGTTCAGCATTTTTTTTTTTTTTTTAGTCTTAATACAAATGGAAAAACGACGACAACTTCACAACAGTATGAACTGCCTGCTAATTCTGGCTCATGTTTTTGTTTTAAAATATGTAGAATATGAGAATCTAACAGAGACAGATCTATTACTGTATTTTGCTGAGTTTAAATCACAGTTTTTTTCATAATATAGCCATGGGTGCGACATCAATAGGCTCATATATTTGTTATTTCCCCAGGAAACACCAGTTGTCTTTTAGCGGTTGTTTCCTCTAATAACCACTAGAGGGCGCTGCATCTGAGGTGTTTGCTACTGACAGCAGGGGAAGTGTTGTCCAAAACAAACATGGAAGAGAATATAATAGTTTTCCTCTTAAACGTTGATATTTTTCTTATACACATCAAAAGATTAGTATTGTTGTATTTATTAATTTTTTTAAACTACGCTGGGCTTGGCGGATTTGTTCTAAAACGTCAGACTTTTCTCCTAAAAGTGCGACTTATACTCTGGTGCGACTTATACTCTGGTGCAACTTATACTCTGGTGCGACTTATACTCGGGTGCGACTTATACTCAGGTGCAACTTACATTCCGGTGCGACTCAAGTGCGACTTCCAGTGCGACTTATACTCAGGTATGACTTATACTCCGGTGCGACTTATACTCAGGTGCGACTTACATTCCGGTGCAACTCATGTGCAACTTATACTCCAGTGCGACTTATACTCAGGTATGACTTATACTCCGGTGCGACTTATACTCTGGTGCGACTTATACTCAGGTGCGACTTACACTTCGGTGCGACTAAAGTGCGACTTTTACTCCAGTGCGACTTATCCAGTGTGACTTATACTCAGGTATGACTTATACTCCGGTGCGACTTATACTCTGGTGCGACTTATAATCTGGTGCGACTTATACTCTGGTGCGACTTATACTCGGGTGCGACTTATACTCAGGTGCAACTTACATTCCGGTGCGACTCAAGTGCGACTTCCAGTGCGACTTATACTCAGGTATGACTTATACTCCGGTGCGACTTATACTCCAGTGCGACTTATACTCAGGTATGACTTATACTCCGGTGCGACATACAATCAGGTGCGACTTTTACTCAGATGCAACTTATACTTCGGTGCAACTCAGGTACAACTTATACTCAGGTACAACCTATACTCCAGTGCGACTTATACTCAGGTGCGACTTAGGCACAACTTCCTAATTCAT
Organism: Oryzias melastigma; assembly: GCF_002922805.2. NCBI lineage: Eukaryota > Metazoa > Chordata > Actinopteri > Beloniformes > Adrianichthyidae > Oryzias > Oryzias melastigma. The sequence continues at coordinate 26,759,758 of NC_050532.1, read as the reverse complement.
CAAAGTTCTTAGTTTCCTATTAAATTAAAATTTTCAGTTTTTTAAAGTTGAATTTTTTTAATAAGAAAAAAGTATTTCTGTATTTGTGTTTACTGTAAAGCTCTCTCTCTTTCCTACAGAGAAAATCTGAAATAAATCCAAATATTTTTTTAAAAAAAGCTAAAATAAAGTTCTAAAATAAGCTCCAGTACCAAACCATTAGTGGATTATTGAAATAAACTATTTGCCCTGACATGTAGACTCTTTTACCCTCACTGGAAATGATCTAAATAAACATTTATGTGTATTTAATGGTGGATAATCTAGTCTCCTTGATTGCAAGGTTATAAAAAGTCAAATGTTATCCATATTTTTTAATATATAAATAGTTGTGGGTTCATTATCCCCCAATGAGGTTTGTTTACTGTATCACCCTATTTTAATAAAATAATCCACCTGTTTATGCATTCAGCAGCTCGGCAGAAGCTCCAGTGTGAGCTGAAGTTGCCTTCCAGTCATATTCATGCCGCATTAATCATGCATCCGCTGTAATAACCTTCCGTGGTTTTTGTCCGTCTCCTGCTCAGGACGCAGCAAGAAGAAGGAGCGCTGCCTGAATGAGGAGCTGCACCCCCTGGAGGAGGTGGAGGCGTGTCCTTGTGACGAGTTCCTGTCTCAGCCGTACGGGGACTGGTCGGCGTGCGTTCTGCCGGATCGCTCCGCCCACAGTTCCCTCCAGGGCTGGATGAGCCGCCGGGAGGTGAAGGAGTGTGGTCAAGGTCTGCGCTTCAGAGCCGTGGCCTGCCTCAACCAGCGGGGACACCTGGTTGAACCCACTCTCTGCACACAAACAGGTATCCAAACAAACACAGCACGACTTCTTTTGATGCTGTTTAGGCTGACAGCACAGATTATTCTATAAATTAGTCAAATATATGGGATTTTTCTGATCCTATGAGTTTAACTGACTCTTTTCAATTGTTTTATTTGAAGAAAAATCCTTATAGATTTTGCTTATTTTCGTATAAATGTTGGACATTAAAATGTTTTGCAACAAATAGTTGGAATTTGTTGTATTATTAGTGAAACTTTTACCAATGTTTTTTCAATACAAATTAAACGTACAGTGATGCTCTATTGTAGGTCAGACTAAAGCAGAAATGTTACCTCTCAAAGTGTTTTAGGGTGGATTCAGACTGAACACATTTAGTTGAAGTGAACCAGTGAACCAATAATCCCAAACAAATCTTCAGTCTGAATACACCAGGACTAGGAACCAGTATCAAACCTCTTTTGAGGTTATCTCGGTTCCTTTCTAATCGGACTGAACTTCGGTTTACTCTGAATACCTTAGTCGGAATAGTGACACTCGGAGTGGAGCAACTCGGCCTGGATTTGAACTCACGACCTTCCAGTCTCAGGGTGGACACTCCACCACAGGGCCACTGAGTCTGAATACTCCCTAAAACTACACTGGAACATCTGAATGAGAAGTTACTGTGCTGTGAAAAAGTATTTCCTAAATACTTTGCATAATTGTGTCATTAACATTTTTGTACTTTTTTTCTCTTAGAAACACATTTGGAAAGTTTTGCAGTTGATTCATTTAGAGCATGTGTCAAAGTCGAGGCCCGGGGGCCGAATCCGGCCCTCCAGATCGTTTTATTTTATTATCACTAATGGGCCGATGTTATCTTGCGCTTATTTCTAACGAGTATAATTTGACGAAATGTATTTTTATGGAAAGTAAAATGTTGAAAGTTATTTAAGGTTTAAGTTGATTTTATCTGGAATAATATTCCTGCCTTTTTATTTTTCATAATTATGTTAAAAAGTTACAGTTTTAACGTTTTAAAACGTGTCATTCTGCTAGCTTTTTGGACTATTTTGGCATTTACTAAGATTTTTTAGGCTATTTTGGAGTTTAATATTTCAGCTACATATTTTAGCTAATTTTTTTTTTTTCAATTTTTATGCTATTTTGGAGTTCAGCTAACATTTCAGCTACATGCTAGCAGTTTTGTCTGATTTCGTTTTTTATGTTTGTTAGGTGGTTTTGGTGTTTAGCTAATATTTAAGCTACATGCTAGCTGTTTTCTTTTTCTAATTTAAACTTTTTTCAGTTTTTTAGGCTATTTTGAAGTTTAGCTATTTTTATCAGCTACATGCTAGCTGTTTTAGCTAACCTAAGTTTTTTTGTAGGGTAATGTGGCATTTAGCTAATATTTTAGCTATCTATCACCTTCAGCAGTTTTAAAGTTTTAAAAATGTAGTTTTAGAGTGTTCAATAAATCTTTATCCTGTTCGGCCCACAACCTAAAGTGTGTTTTGGATTTTGGCCTCTTGTGCGATTGAGTTTGACACTCCTGCTCTAGAGCCTTTGGGTAACATTTAATGATGAAAAAGTCGTATGCATACAAATATTCAGGAACTCTGCCAGTATATTTATAATGTAAGCTGTATGTTTGGTGGTTATGGTGTCTTATGTTAGCTGGATTTCTATTAGCAGTGAATCTCTTTTGCAAATGTGACTGAGAACCATAAAAGCATCAGATTCAGACAGATTCCCGTCTCTGAGCTGGATCAGGTCATTAGCTGCCCGTGTCATTATGAGGAAGTCTCACCTCTGAGGTTACTCAAACCAGAGTCACGTCTGTCTGACAAAATGAAAAACATCTTCAGCGCAGCTGCTAACCAACTGATTCATCTCTTTCCTGTCTGCCGCCGTGACATCCAGGCTACATCATGGAGGTCTGCCACATCCCCTGCCCGCTGGACTGTAAGCTGAGCGACTGGTCGCCCTGGTCGTCCTGCAGCGTGACTCGTGGCAGCGGGCTGAAGATGCGGTCCAAATGGCTCAGAGAGAAGCCTTTCAACGGGGGACGTCCTTGTCCCAAGCTGGATTTGAAAAACCAAGTATGTCTGTTACGCTGCTTGAATATACAATGAACGGAAATAAGAAGAAATACAGTCGCTGGAGGCTTTTTGTCAGAGGAACTCCTTTGAGTCCATTGCAACATATTCCACCTTTTTGCCCACACTTTGTCATTTCCACTTTATGGATATTAGAAAAATACTTTCCTGACTTTACTTTTTGTGCAGCGAGACAGGCGTGACCCCGTCTGCTCGATTGTTTCATTCTCTCCAGAGCTTCCCGGTTTCCAGGGACCCGTGCAATAGAATGCAGAGAGTGAAGTCAGTACCTCCAGTCTGTTCATTATCTCACTCTGAACATTAGTATGACACACGCGGCAGCTCCCATCTCTCTTCTTTATACATCTCTTTTATGTTGTTGGAATATTTTCCTCCCGCTCTCATTGGGTTGCATCTAAATGCTCTCACAGAGGAATGGCGGCGTTCCGCTCGCATTTCAATGACGAGGTTTATTGGCCTTCAAACAGCGGGACTCCTGGATGACCTGTTCATTTCCTGGAGTCCGCAGTCAGACTGAATCACTGCGAGAAGTGTCCTTCTCTTGACATGAGAACGAGGAAAGAAGATAATGAGGAGACAAGTGGACAGATGGGGGCTTTTGATATTCTGTGGTCAGGTCCTCCCGCTGCTCTGAATATTTTGTGACGTCTCTGCGGGTCACTGTGCGAGGGGCGGAGGGGGGTTTATGGATGCTGCCTGTATGGTCCAGTGGGCCTGAAAGGACACTTGTGGAGGTCAGTATGGAGATGAAGCACGGCGGTGTGAAAAATATTCAAATGTGCTCTGGATGAGATTTGTGTACAGATGGTTAAGTGCCCACTAACAAGGTGTATATGGGCCATGTCGTAATGCCCTGTAATAACCCGCCACATGGAAACGGGAGCTAATTCTGCCTTCGTCCGGATGGATTTATCCTCACGCTCGAGTGGAGCTTGTTGTCAACACTGTCAAATTGGCTGTTTGAAGTACATCTGCCTGCGGTGTGAAAGGGAGGGATTCTAAAGACGAGTCTCCGCGCACAGATCGCCGGGATCACTTATCCAGCCTGCCTTGTTAAGCTAGGAAAGCCCTGAAGCATCGCAGCCATTTCTCCTGAGCTTTGGGCCCCCAGGGTTTACAGTTTGCATCTGGGGATTCCTGTCGACTAATATGGACATTCCCAAAGACTTTTCCTTCTTCCGTTTCTCTCAGCTCGCTGGGAAGAGTCCAGCTTGATCCAACTTGGAGAAGTCTTTCTTTCATCCACATTTAGCGATAAGACAACACAATAAAATGTATTGACCCCGAGGGAAACTGCTGGTAGAGCGTCCAAAGACATCAGATCGGGCAGTGCTAATTACCCAGAAAAGACCCGTGAGGAAGTACAGGAGAGGATGTCAAAAATCAAGCATCTTCAACCTGTAATTGAAGTATAAGCAAAACTCACAAAGACAAAAGATCCACACACACAGCACCCCCACGCTAGGCTAGGCCTGTAGCAGCCACGGCAAAGCCTGAGGGAGCAAGAAGAGTTCACCGAGGCGTTGAAAACTCGGGAAAAAGGTCCTGGAGAGGAGAGGGATGTAGGTTTCCATGACAACCGGCTGTACCTACTGCACTTTGAGCGGATTTGTTTTGGTACGGCCAGGGAGTGTGTCCTTGGCCTGGGGGTGTCCCATTATAGATGATTGTCTAGGTGCAGGCAGCCCCTGTTTGAAAGCGCTTAGGTACTGCTTTGAGGTGAAGTGGTCTCTGATCCGGATCAATTTTTAAGGTTTCCTCCATCGCAGTTTGGAGGATTGTTTTATCCTTTTATTTAAGAGACAAGTAATGGAGTTTCATTGTGAAAATGAAAAGGGATTTCTGTTTATTCAAATGTGATATTTTTAATTGAATTTTGGTACAAATTTACCAGATAACTTTTACAAAATTAAATTTCAAATGTCCTTTTCTTTATCATTTTAATAATGTCATAGAATGAGCAATGATGAAGAAGAAAAAGGACGTTCAGAGAATTGGTTTTTCCTTGTATTTAAGATTAATGAAGATACATTGTGAAAATGAAAAAAACATTTCTCTTTATGGATTTAAATTTACAAATTTGATATTTATAATTGAATTTTGGTACAAATTTACAGAGACCTTTTAAAAATGAAAAGTCAAATGCCATTTTCTTTATCATTTTAATTATTTACAGAAGGGTTGAAGAAGAAAAAGCAGTTTGGAGAATTCCTTTTTCATTTCATTTAAGAGACGAGTTACATTGTGAAAATGAAAAAGCATTTCCAGTATTGAGTTTTATTTTAATTATGAGTCACAAACGCTTCCATATACGAAAACAACAGTTATTGTTAAAAAGAAATTATCAAATTACTTCATCTGAGGTTAAACTGTGTAAATTCTGAGAAACTAACCGTTTTTTTCTGTGTCGGCGTGAGAGAACCACAAGCTTTTTCCTATTTGTTGCCAATTTTGTGATACGGCAAACAGTTAATCTCCGTCTTTACATTAAATTCACAAAACAATGGAGCCTAATAGGACTTCAAACACAGAACTGTTGACTTTCTGGGAGTTTTTTAGTTGGTGGCGCCGATGTGTCCGGCGTGTGGAGTTACCACCATTTGTTTTTAAACTAATTGCTTTGGCCGATCTCCTGACACTATTCAAAGCAGTTTGTATTTTCATAAGGAAACTACCCAAATTCACCTTCACCAAATCTGGAACAAAGAAAGAAACAAACAGTGGCACATTTCAGAGTTAATGAGGTGGAGAGCTGTTGCAGTGGTTAGCACTGCGAGCGCTCAGCACTGAGGCTCCTGGTTCAAACCTCTCCTTTCTGTGTGGAGAGTTTAAGTATGCATGCAGACTGTAGTGACAGCAGGAGAGGCGATTTCATCATCATTTTCATTGTCGAGGAGTATAAACCAGACTGAGGACGCTACTCACTGGGAGAGGCTCCAAACTGCTCACTTTTCCAAGTTGATTGTTATTCACAGATGAGATTTTTGTATTTTTTTATGCTATACGACAAGAATTACTAGAAGCACGCCCACTCAGCGTTTAAATGCATATATGGGAGTGCGGTTTGCAATAATTGTCGGTGAGCTTTGCCCTGAGAGATTGCCATGAAGGGATCTCACATGTCAAAACTGAGCTCTCAGAGAAACACGCCATTTCCAAGAATAATTACAACCGACATTTGAATTTCATCAGAACTCCCACATGACTTTGCTGTCAAACACTGAAATATTTATTGATGAATGCACACTGCATGTAATAAAAGCACCTCTGTGTGTCTGCTAAAGCGTGCTCCCCCAAAATCCCCACTTAATATTTTACTGTTTTTGCAACATTTTTCTAGTTTAGCATTATTTATCATTTAATAAACACTATGTGTGCATGTTAAGATGTTTTTATGCGACAGAAATGTCTTTCAATGAGAACAAATACCGATAAGTAAAGAGTTTCAAACTTGAGAGCCTTCCATGTAGTCCACTCTATAATAAGGGACTGACTTGTTTTGTTTCCTTTCTTCTTTTATACAAATCTTCTCTCTTTTTTGTGTTCCTCAAAAACATGTTTGTCTGAAAGGATCATAAAGGAGAAACATGAGCAACTTCAAAATGCAGGAAAGTTAGAAAGATTTTGACACTGTATAATTTCCAACAAAGCTTTTATTGTTGTAATATGTTTAGAAAAGGGAAAAAATAGTAATTTGATTCAGTGAAACTCCCATTAGAATGCAAACAAGGAGAAGTCGGTGAAGGATTTCATGATTATGTACAGGAATACATAAATATCCAAAGAATGTGAAAATAATAACCAATTTCTCTTTCAAGTTAGAACAGCTGGAACCAAATAAGCTGAACGTCAGGTGAGGAAAAGCCAGACTTAGGTGAGGAGATTTGTCTGAGCTCAGTCTGGACTTCAGCTGCGTCTGCAGAGCCTCTTAGTAAGACACGGACCGGGTCTGCAGATCCTCTGGGTTTAAAGCTCTTCAAACCAAGAACAAAGCGGGTGTGGAGGACCACAGACAGTTAGTCAAAGAAACGTATTGTGAGAAAAAGAAGCACAAAGTACTGCCTTTTCCTTAAGAGTCCAGTTTCCAGCACAGAAATGGACATCAGAGGGATTCAGGTACGTCTATCTGCACCCCTCAGAACTTTGAGCTAAACTCCTCTTCATTAAGTCAAACCTCCAGCACAGAACATAACAGTAAAAGCTGAAATATGTCTTTAGGTAGTAGAAGTGTTCACCCAATGGTAGGAGGGTGGTGTCAAAGGGTCACAGGCAGCAGTCAAGTCTTTGCTAAATTTAAGGATCTGAAAATGAAGTTCTTCAGGAACTTTGAGTTGAGTTCATCTGGACAATGACTTGAAACATGCAATCAATCAATCAATCAATCAATCAATCAATCAATCCAACTGGTGGACAAAACATACAAGACATTTTGCCAAATGGTGGCCAGCAGCTACGCCAACCTGGTGGTGCTAATCGCCCAGATGAAACAGGAGTAGGAGGCCATAGATTGAAGTACAAGCAAAAATACATCAGCATAAAAGTACTTTGATGTATCAGAGACGTAAAAGTCCACAGAGAGTCACCAAGGCGTTGAATCAAGAGAAGGAGTCTCACCCCGGGCTTACACCGCTAGCGTCTCGGCTCCGTCGCGTTGTGGGAGTGGACTAGCTACCGCCGATGGCTTACACTGGCTGCTATGCGTTATCCTTATAATATGGATGTGTTGTGTCAAAGAGGACAGAGTAGTTCTGGATCTCTATGATCAGCTTCTCGTCGTCCATGGTTATGACTGACAACGCTGAGCTGCAACACACCCGAAATGATGTAATGTTTACGGCACGATGAAAACCGGCGAGTTCAGTGGAAATTCTATTTTATTTTGAAAATATACCGGATGCACTTTACATTCGCTCGCGTGGTTTCCGGTTTAAGTCATGAATAGCCCCAACTTCACAGAAAGGGATGACGATCAGCTGCGTCGTCCGTCAAATTTGAACCCAATGAAACGGATTCGCAGCGACGCAGAGGCCGATCCGCAGACGCAGGACGTGATCGCCTGCAGTTGAAGTTCCTCTCGCACTTTTAAAGTTACGGAAAGACTGCCGCGCACGAAACGGAGCCGTCACGCTAGCGGTGTAAGCCCGAGGTTAGAGAGGGGGGGAATGCAGGTTTCCATGACAACGGGCTCTACTTATCACTCTTTCAGAGAATTGTTTGGTTCAGTCCAGGGGAGTGTGGCATGGCTCAGGAGTTCCTGATCAGAGATGATTGTTTAGGTGCAGGTAGACGCAGTTTCTGCTGAATGTCCAGGTGCTGCTTTGGGGCAGAATTTTCACTGATCAGGTCCATTTTCAGGATTTCCTCCATAAATTCGCTCCAAAAATGGTTTCCAGCCTCCTAAGGGAGACTTTGATGAATCAGAGCATCGACCTCGGTCTCCAATCCGTTCAGCTCTCATATCCCATCGCTAAGCCCTCCCATCTCGCCTTTCTCTGTAAGCCGCTCCGCCAGGTTCAGATACATCCAGATTCCACCATCTCCAACCAGCAGAAAGCTGGAGATCATTAATCCAATCATGTAAACATCTTCAACGTCTTCCTGGGAGATTTGTGACAGACAGAAAATGCTCCGTTTGCCCCAGGGGTCATTCACATACCCAGCTGTAAACGGACCCCCCGGGCAAGTGGGATCCTCTCTCCCTCTTCTCATGGTGGTCAGTCGCAGCCGTTAAAATCCGCCCGATAGTTTGACCTGACAGAGCCGTGATCCTGACAGCACCGAGTCTGTCTGGGAGGAGACGAGGAGGCTGAAGGATCTGCGTGTTTGTGTTTAGTTCAGCTCATTTTCTTCTGGAGGTTTACCTGCAGGTTTACCTGTTAATCTGCTTTCATTGACACGTCGTTTCCCATCGGCTGCATCCTTGGTTGCATTTTGGAATTGTTTCCTGACACTTTTAACCCTTCCGCTCTCTTTGGGGTCCAGATGACTCCAACCACATATTGATATGTGATTGTTTCCATGACAAAGGTGGACAGGATTTTATGTCTGTCATGGACATTAGTGAAACTCAAAAATCAAAGATAAAAAAAAGTTCAGCGCACTGTCTTGGGGGGTCCAGATGACCCCACTCTTAATGTAAACAAACTAAGGAGAGCGGAAGGGTTACTTGCACCACCTGCCCATTCTGCTATTTTTAAATCAAATATCCTATTTCTGTTGATGCTTTCATGAGTGTGAATACAGTAAAGAAGTATTTTCACTCGACTGTTAATGTCCTAGATTCCACTCTCAGTTGGACTATAATAAGTCAGGATTAATGATAAAAACAAATGTGGTTATTAAATGTTTGTCGTAGGAGGAGTTAAGCTACCGTGAACCAGCTTTTGGTCTCTCTGATATGGAAAGAAACCGCACAGATTTCATCTTTTCTGGTTTTGTTTGGGTGCACAACACAAAACCACAAACAGGCCGAGCTCTGATGTTCAGGAACTCCATGTCGATGATGAATGTATTTTTATTTTTATATTCAAAGACTTTTGTCCATGTTTTTATTCACATTTTACTTTACAAAGAGAATCCAGGAGGGAAAGGTTATCGGGCTTTCATCAGCTGCATATGGTGGCCCGAAAGTTCAAATCACATCAACGAATCTCTCAACGCAAAAACACGTTAAAGATAAAAAAAAAGATTTTTTTTTTTTTAACACAACATTTTAGAAATCAAAACAACATTCCAGAATGTAAAAAAATAAATAAATAAATAAATAATTTCCAGAAATCAAAACGAAATATTGGGGGAAAAAAAGCAAAATAAGAAGCCAGTAGATGTTATGGGACGTCCCTGATTAGATGATGAGTTTTGAAGAAGAGGGAAAGCAGAAGGATGTTTTACCCAAAATGGGATAAATGATTGATCAATAACCAAACTTTTGCTGTGGGCGTGGCCACAAACTTAAAGAAATGTCTTCTGTCAAAAGATACCACCACGCCAAAAAACGTCAGATTAGTTTATTATTAATGGAAATAATACAGAACAATACAACAAATATTTGAAAAAAAATACAAATAAATATGTAAAAACACCAAAATAATTTTAACTACAGACAAAAGGACAAACAGTTCGTGCACAAACGTCATCATCTAATCCGTGATGTCCTTCCTTTACCCGTTTCTTATTTTACTTCATTTTGTAACAGTTCATTTCCTGAATTTGACTTTTGTTTTTTTAAACTTTCCCTTTTTATTTTGTTTGAATTGTGTTTTGATTTTTTGTAAATCTGTTTTCTTTTGTGGAATTTTATTTTGATTCCTAAAACGTATTTTTGTTTTTCTATTATTATTTATTTTCCCTTTTTAATTCTCTTTTTTTATCTTTAGTTTATATAATGTATGTATTTATTTTTTGAGTGATGTGGTTTGTACTTCAGGGCCACCGTAGTTTGTTTCATGTCCATTTCAGCTTTAGTTTGACAAAACTCATGAATAAAGACCGAACGTCAGCCTCAAACTGAAACAGCTGCTTATTAAGTGGCTGCAAAACAAAGACAAGGTGATGATTTAAGACTGGTGCATCATGTTTTAAACAAAGAATAATTATAGTAAAATATAACATTTGACTATTTTTTTTTTATTTGTTTCCATAAAAGACACACAAATGTCTCAAAAACTGCATCCATGTGCGTTCTTTCTCTCTTTATGAACTACCAGAGTAATCTCTAAATGTTTGTTAGAACCTTAAAGATTAAAACAAAAATTGGATAAAAAGAAGGCGGTTCTGGACAGACGAGACAGATTTTATTTAAAGAAGTATCCAGGAGGGCTACCGGAGGTGACCAAAGAGAATCTCTCCCAGAGAGGTTTCCGGAGAGCGCCGGTTCACTGAGGTGAGAAGTGGCAGCAGATGAAAAACGAGATCTTCAGGAATGAACACAATAAAAGAAAAAATGAAAACCTGCAGATGGAAAAAGACGAACTGGTATCTGAGCAGATAATCTGGAGAGAAAAACAGTGGCTGCACACCAGAAGATCCTGCGGTTGTCCTAATCCAGCTTTGGATCAATCCTCGGACAGATATTCATGGAGAAAGTCAGGAGAGACGGTCTCACCGATGAATATTTATGGTCCAGTTTGTGTGACATGGATCATTATTGCTATCCTCGTCACGCATGCTCGACATAAGATTTTAAGTAGGCGGCTGAAGGTCGGCAGTTGGAGTAAATCATCCACTAATTGGAAGGTCAGCAGTTCAACTCCAGAGTTCTTCAGCAAAAAGTCAAACCGTCCCTGAGAAAGACGGCGGTCTCTGCCGAAGTCCCCCGTGCTGGCATGAATATCCCACCGTCTTTCCAGGAACATTTGCTCAGACAGTCCCGGTACAGCCGTCTTTTGGTTTGGCAGATTCTCTGCTAAGGTCTCAAACAGACGACAAACTCAGTCATGAAGGTTTTACTTCACTTCTAAACATTTCTACGTATTTTCAGTTGGCTGAGAGAGAACATAATTAATGTGTTCATATGTATTAACGCCCTCAGGCGGTGAGATCAGCGTTATAAAACTTAATCTAAAATAAACGTAAACTTTTTTTTACATTCTGTGATTGATATTTTATTAAAATAAAGAAATACTATGGAATTTATTAGTAGTGTTTGGACAAAAGTGATCTTTTATTTTAATCTGACAGCTGTAATGCAACACCCGCAATGTGGGGGCGGAGCCTAACATCTACAATTAGAAATCCAACAAGGATGAAACCAACTCTTGTTTTTTTTTTTTTGAATGGGGATCGACATGAATTTTCCACAATATCAAATACCGGTGTTGACAAATTTTGTTCTTGTTGTTTTAATAAAATTACACCTAAAACTTTCATTCCATGTTGTAAACACAGTTTGTTAAACATTTTTAAGGTTTCCACAGCAAAATGAGGATTTTGGATGATTTTATGTCTAGTGTGAATAAAAAATGAAAAAATGGCAAATTAAAGGTAGAGTCACACAGGAGAGGTTGTGCTGATTAAAATAATACAAAATAAGCTGCAGGTTTCAAATTAAAAATAAAGATAATTCAAACATTGCCAAAGAGTTTTAGGCCCTTAAAGGGTTAAAAATAAATGTTCTAAATATACAATTTTGTGAGTGATTTTATATTATAATTATTTATAGATAATAAGTGGCTGGAAAATACTGTAACTGAAAAAAGATAAATAAATAGTGATTAATCGCAATTCATTTTTTCCAAGTCATCTTTTTAAATTGATCCCCGTTCCTATTTTTTTTTAGCAAATGTTGCATGTTTTTATGAATAATTTAATTATTTTCAACATTTTGTGTTGCAAAGCAGGAATATGTTCTGTTATGAACCCAAAAGCTTTGAAGAAAACACCACAGGAACTCCCTTTATTATTTTAAATGATCTCCAGTGTTAATGCAACAAATGATACAAATAATGCATCAAAGTCTGTGGTTTCAAAAAGATAATATATTCCTGCAAAATGGACTTTCTGAGGAAGGATCGTCTGGGTTCCATCAGATGGACGGATTCTGGCCGTGCAGGAGAGCGTGACTCTGCTGTTGTTCGTCAGCATCATTTAAGACGAGGAAAGAATTCTGCTGTTTAAGTAAATGTGGGCCAGGATGCTTCACTGCAGTCACTTTTAAGGAGAGAGATTAAACGGTTTGGAAATGTCTCTGCTAATGTATTCCTGTCTTGCTGAACTGGAATTCCATAATTGATCACAAAGCAAATGAGAAAAGAGGAATTACTCAGAGCTTGATAGACAATCGTTCCTGCAGTGCTGGAGAATTCAGGCTTTCTGCCCGGCAGTCAAGCAGACAGAGCAGCGCAGGTCCGAGGAGGATGTTAAATATACTGTAAATCTTGTTAGGGCTGCGGTTCATTGACATCCTTGATTAAAAAAGAACCAATTACAGCACGTTTATGAGAGTCAGGCAGGCTGGAGAGAGAGAGTCGGTGGACTGTCTTTGTGGGAACAACTGCTGCATTTCAAACATACAGGAGATCGTAGTGTTTTTGACTCTAACCAGATTCCCTGTCGTCAAGAGCATCCATACATCTGAGGATGTGACCGTACAGATTTCAGGTTGTCAGGGTCATAAAGACGAGTGTCTGCATCTTAAGGAGAATTTCCTGCAGTTTCCTTAAGGCTTATGCACACCTCAAGGACGCCATGAAAATGGAACGTACCATGTGGTAAATCGTCGTAAGTCTATAGGAAGCTCATGACGTACAGGTGATGCTGTCGTACACCAGACTTTTTCCAAAGAGCGCCACATTTGGTGAAAAAATGTATGAGGGCCAACCAATCCACCTGCTTTCTTTAAGCCTGTATAGTAATATTAAATAATACATTATTATGAACTAAAAAATAGAATTAATTAGATACATAAATAATAAATTAAAATCACATTTAAGAAAAAATTAGTTGCAATGTATTACCTCGAATAGAGCAGGCATACATCTAAATACACTTTTACCAAAATTACTGTAAATCTAATTTTTGAAGACCTGACATAAAACTAGAGAAGTTGCATTACTTGAGATAATGCTAGTGTGAATACTTTTAGCTAAAAGTCACTGAAGATCCAGAAGCTTTTTGCTGAAAATGCAAAAGCAATTTGCAAAATGTTGAATTTGCTAAAAGTCGGGAAAGGTCGTTAAATAACCATGAAAGAGCGCTGAAGTTGACCTAAATTTCTGAAAACGTTATAGTAAAATTGCTTTAAAATCCCTAATACATCCCAATTTTGCAAAAATATTTAACATGTTGCTTAAATATGAGCTAATCTCCAAATTATGCAAAAAAGCTAGTACATTTCTAAACTCCCAAACTAATTAAAATTCCTCAAAAAAGAAAATTGGCCAAAAACATTTTCATGTTGCTAAGATACTAACTAAACTCCAAATTAGCATTAAAAATACTCAGTAGATCCCAAATTAGCCAAAAAGCTAGCTTGTTGCTAAAATACTAGCTAAACTTCAAATTAGCCTAAAATTCTTCAATAAACTAAATTGGAGCAGGTGTTGAGGAGGACCTCCCGCCGCGCGCTCACGGAATGAGTCAAACGGTGAAGGAGCTGCAGGGAAACTGCAGCCGTGAGGGACTGATGAGAGAAACTGTAGTGTTTTAAAAACATATATTTTGACTTTTTTATATTAATTATTTTTGTTCAAGAAAGTGGGAAAAAGTTGTTTCACTGGATATTATTCCCAATCTAAGTTCAAAGCGAATGATAAGGAACGCTCTGATGTCCCAGCATTCTAGCAGCATTTAAACGCACCACTTACAGGTGAATTGGGGATGAAGAGTCACATCTAAATGTGGTTTTGTTTGTGCGTAACAAGCAATTTGTGTGTAGCTTTTAAAGATTTGTGTATTTAGCTTAAAGCTGTTGTAATTTGAAGTTGTGCATGTGTAAATTTTATATATTTTGTGATGTATAAGTCCCAAATCAAAAATTTAAGTCCGCACAAATTAGTGTGAGTCTATTTTCTCTCCATAATCTGAAATCTAAGTAATATCCACCAAAATCTAAGACTATTGGAGGCAGTGATCAAACATTAAAAGTCTAAAAGGAAATAAACTTTACGCTGAAAAAGATAACTCAGTCTTAACTGTCAAAATCAAAGGTGGAATCACTGGTAAGTTTAACAAGACAAATGGTCGGCACCTTTTCAAAATAAAACAGGAAGTCCTCTGACAGATACAGGAAATTGGCTAATTTGTCACAGCAAACCTGAGCAAACTGGGGCAGGAATTACACACAGGTAAAAAAAAAATGACAGAACTCCGCCTCTTTTTTAAAATTGACCCCACCCTCCCCATCTGTGGAGTCCTTCCTGTAAACTCGCGATCACGATACGTCCAAAGCTGTTATAACGGATTCGACCTTAAGACTTGCTTTGAGTTCATCTCTGTACTTAATCTGAATTCTTCCAAACTTTAAAAGTCTGATTTTCTTAATTATGGAAAAAAAGTCGCCATGTTCTTGTTTCACTAATGTTTTTTAGGCTGTTTTGTGGCGATTGTTGACATGTTTATAATTTCACTTTTTCATTCTAATCTGAAATAAGTTGCATTCTTATTCTTTTTCCAAATAACATAATAAAAAGAAAACAGTTTTTGAACTTTTAGCAGAAATGACAAACAGAATTAATACTCTAAGACGGTTTTATTTGTGATCATTTTTCAACCCATCTCTCGACTTTAAGAAGTCATTATCACAAGGAAGCAGATTGTCGTGAGCTTTTCAGACGAGCTGTTGTTTATTTAAACTCCGTAAATTGAAAATAAAAGAGACGTGAGGAAAATCACATTTATGTAAGACTATTACGCTTGAAAATATCGTCTTTGATTGAGCCTGTCACATCAGCAGAGTCCATTTGCACACTTTCACTTCCTTCATCTGTATGTGTTTGGTGTTTACGGTACGCCGGCACATACCTGCATGGCGCTTCATGGATTATGAGTTATGCGTCCTTCATTTATCCAGTGAGATGTGTCAGCAGTTGTTGTGGTTCAGACATTTCGCTGCTGTTTGTTCTCACTTCAAAACAGACAGAACTGTCCCGAGATTAAACTCAAACCCCTCCAGAGACTTTAAGTATAGGAAGTCACAAAACAGATCCAAATATTCTGTACAACAATATTTAGAGATGCTGCAGCTCCAGAAAACTGTACACATCAAATAAACAAACCTTTTCTTCACAAGGGAGAGCAGACGAATCAGGATGAGTTTGACAGCAAGAAAAAATATATATTATCAGCATTTTATATCGAAAACTAAAAACAGAATAATAGCCCTCTAAACTAGGAGTTTTTACATTTTTAAAAGGTCTAGAATTTTTCATTTTTTACCTTTTATTGGTATAAAATGACATTTTTACATCTCACTACCGAACAAAGTAATAATAACTTTAATATACTATATTAAAGTATAATTTTAAAACATTGTATTTCATTAATATAACTGACATTTTTGGATGATTACATTTTAAATTAAAGGTACACTAAAATCAGAATTACAAAGAATTAAGAATTTTCCACACGATAGTAAAGATTTTACAGTAAAATAGAGTAAAAAAGTCAAATATTTTTACACGTGAAGTCACAGTACTTCCATTTGAACACATTGACGCTATATTTTATCATTTCTTTAGCTGTATTTATTGGAAACTCCGTCCAGTTTCAGGTTGTTGACTTTGCCCTGCAGGCACATCACCACCAAGCTCAGAGCTTTAAATATCCCAGGAAATATCCAACGTTTACCGCAGACGATGAAGTACCTAATCATCCCTCCACTCGTTAATGAATCACGAATGCTGTAGAGTTTACATTCAGATTCAGAGCTATACATTTCTGTCATTGCAGGCGAAGTCTAAACTAATGATCCTATCATTGTTCTTCTCTCCCTTTGCCCAACCTCTGGCTTGTCATGCACTGCTAATATGGACATCCACGCAGGCTCAGGTCAGTGCCATTCATTGTGTACATGTACTCTGCTGTAGCTAATGAGGACAAATGCATGTCAGATCTGTCCCCGTCGCCTCCCCCACTTTCGCTCAGGTCCTTTGAATACGAGAGAGAGAGAAGGATTCATGCGGCGCTCGTTCAGGTGATATTCTTCATTTTTGAGTTTTTATGGACGTTGGAGCTGCTCAGTTTGGGTTCCTGCTGGAGCTCCGAGTGAGGGAGAACTGGAATGGCTTACAGGACTGAGGAGGAGATTTCCAAACAGACGAGTAGACATGGTTTTCAGAAGATGTCTGTAATAAAAGCTCAGGTGTTCTCGATGTACTACAGCTCCGTGTTTGTGATGAATTGTAAAGTTCCAGCTCTGCTGAAATGACGATCCTCAACTTCACTGCTTTGTGTTTCTGGTAAAATAGGTCAAACTTCAAAACCATCATCTCATCTTAACTGAGACTACCTTAGACAACACATTCTCATTCTTAAGTCGTCACATATTGTCGTGGTCACGAACCCTCCGCCTCACTTCTCGACGTTTGTAGATCAGGGATCCGGTCGTTTTGGTGCACCAAACCTCGAGACGCAGCCAATACCGTTAGCCTAACCCAATAGACTTAGCCACGTCTGGACCAGCGTCTGGAACCGCTACCGCCTCTGGTACTGGTTCCAATTCGCATCTGATACTGATCGACGTCCGGTACTGGTCCGAGTTTGGTACTAGGTTAAGGTTAGGGTTTGGGTACCTGTGCGGTCCACATCCCAGTACCGGATGTGGATCGGTAACCTAATCCTAGCCTAGTCCACGTCAGTGTCCAGAACCGGTACCACATCCAGAACCGGTACCGATCCCTATCCAGTACCAGTACCAATCCGCATTCAGTCCTGATCCGCGTCCGGTCTTGATCCAGGTCTGGTACTGATCCGGGTTTGGTACCAGGTTAAAGTTAGGGTTAGGATACCGGTGCGGTCCACATCCCGGTACCGGTTTGCGGCCCGGAGGTTAGGGAGCCTTCATTTAATTGGAACAGCCAGCATGTCAAAAAACAACAAGCAGTGAGGTAGTGGTTTGGGCTTTACTGGACCCAAAGGATTTGAACGTCTCACTATTGCTTGTTGTAGCAGCGAAATATAGAGTAGAATAGTAGAAATAATAGAATAGTAGAAATAATAGTAGAATAGTAGAAATAATAGTAGATATAATAGTAGAAATAATAGAATAGTAGAAATAATAGTAGAATAGTAGAAATAATAGAATAGTAGAAATAATAGTAGAAGAGCTTTATTGTCATTGTACAGAATATAACAAAAATTAGCTCCGAGTCCCTTATTCAAAAAATGCAATAAAAGACATATAAGAGACAGCAAGCAATAAAATATTCTAAAGAAGTAAGAAATAAAGTGTTAATGTCTGTCAGTGTTTAGAAGCTGTCTCTTAGCCTGATGGGTTTTTGTTTTAGTGACCTGTGGCGCCTCCCAGAGGGCTTCAGGTCCAAGAGGTGGAGTCCAGCGTGGAATATTTATGAAATGAAAATGCAGCAAAAAACACCAAACAATTGTCCAGAGTTGCATGCAAGATTATGTCATATTTTAAATCCTAAATTAGTTTAAAATTTTGAGTTGATGTTAGTGACTTTAGTGTCAAAGTCAAGGCCCGGGGGCCGGATCTGGCCCTTTGGGTAATTCTATCCGGCCCTCCAGATCATTTTATTTTATTGTTATTATTGACCCGATGTTATCTTGAGCTCATTTCTAATTTATATATTTGACAAAATATATTTTTATGGAGAGTAAAATATTGAAAGTTATTTAAGGTTTAACTTCATTTATTCTGGAATAATATTCCTGACTTTTTGATATTCATAATTATGTTAAAAAGTTACAGTTTTCAAGTTGGAAAATTAGTATAGCTTTTTGGACTATTTTAGCATTTACTAAGATTTTTTTAGGCTGTTTAGCTAATATTTCAGCTACATGCTAGCTTTTTTGGCTAATTTTTGCTTTTTTATGTTTTTAAGCTGTTTTGGCTAATTTAGGCTGTTTTCAGTTTTTTAGGCTATTTTGGAGTTTAGTTAATATTTCAGCTACATGATAGCCGTTTTGGCTAATTTAGCCTCTTTTTTTGGTTTTGTTAGTCTAATTTGGCAATTAGCTAATATTTCAGCTTCAGTGTTTTTAGCATTTTTAACTATCAGATTCAGCATCTTCAGCAGCCAAATTCAGCTTCCAGCATTCACACTAGCATTATCACAGGTAATGTTATATATCTAGTTCATAATTATGGTACAAAGTTACAGTGTTAGTAAAAATGTTAATTTTAGAGTGTTCAATAAATGTTTATCCTGTTCGGCCGGTGACCTGTTGTGTGTTTTCGATTTTGGCCCCCTGTGCGATTGAGTTTGACACCCTTTAGTTGAATAGTGGAATCAGAAAATATCTCCAGTCAGAGAAAAACTGTTTGTGGAGTTTCTGCAGTAAATGTGGAGAAAGTAGGAGTAGGACAGTTGCCAGTTTCCCCGGCAGAAGCATCTGCAGGGACAGATGGGAGATGATGACGGTGTGTAATAGGCATCTGTGGCCCGCAGGGGAGGGAATACTCAACACTCATTTCCACTCTGCAGTGTGAGAACGCTCGGAAAACCACACACTGACACACATTACAGCTTGTCATAGCTTTTCCCACAATCTGTCCTCAAGAGCACACCTTTTGCTGTGGAGACAGTTACATAGATTGAGAGTAAACATGTGTTTTACAGGAGGATTGTGCTGCCTGCTCCCCTGGTTAAACAGTCATGCCAGATTCACTGGGAGGGGGGGGGGGGGTAAAACCTAGCCGTTAGGAATTGTCCTTTTCTGTTCCTCATCCCGTTCTCTCCTAAAGGCTTACTCCGGCCTCTCTGTAGGATCTGAACTCTTCCTCGCTGTCAGAAAGGAGCATCGCTTTGAGAGACCTCCGGAAAGAACGCACGCTTTAGAGATGATGCAAAAGAAGGAAGTGTAATCCCTCGCCGTGTTCAATAACACCTTGTCTTTGTTTATTTTTACCTTCTCCCGAGATAAAGCTGGGAGGAACTTTTCGAACCAAAAGGGATGTAATTAGTGGGAAAACGGAAAACATGTTTTTCTTTAGTCGTAGACCAGCAAACGCTCATGCAGCATGCTTGTGTGTGGGATCACAAACACACACCTCATGCACTCCTCGTCTCCCCGCTCGCAGGTTTACGAAGCCGTGCCATGCAGAGGCGGGAGCGGCCAGAACGAGTGGAGGAGCGAGGCCTGGTCCATTTGCACCATCAATGCCGTGGACGACCTGCCAGCGTGCGGGGAGGGGGTCCAGAGCCGCAAGATCAGGTCAGTAAACGCTTTGGCAAACTGCTCACTTGGCATCACAACACACAGCAGCAGGAGTTGGACCCACAAGGCTTCTCTCAATGGCCATTCACACCTGCAGCACAATCAGTCAAGCTAAAGCGATGCTTCACAATCAGCGTGGACAGATTAGCAGACCCGAAAATAACCGCAGGGAGAGCTGGCGTTCTGGATTAGACTCCACAGCGGGCGCGGAGCGGGGCGGTGCTGTTGAAGGGCCTTCATCAAATGTGTTGTGCAAATTCAGCTTTCAGTTGCCATTGCGACGTGACAAAGTAAAGCGAGTATTTACTGCGGAACAACAACGCTGTCTTGATAATGAGGGATCCTCAAAGACGGCAGAGTCAAGGGCAACAAGTACTTTAATGAGCTGTTTGAGAACAGACTGGAAGACGCCGTTTTAATAAACAACTCCGAAAGGATTCTGGGAACAGTCAAAGCCAGCTCCTTTTCTGATGAGCAGCTTCCCCAACAAACGCAAATCCAGACAGATTTCATCTTTCTTTACTTGCTGTCCTGCAGCCTCTCCGTCACTGTACACCTGCTGCTAAAAGATTAGCTTGATAAACTGTAAACAGACGTCTTCTTCTGTCATTTACGTCTTTTTGAGTTTCGGTCTTTGACTGTTCAAAGACTTTAAAAACAGACCGACTTCAGAAGCTGTTTGTGCTCAGAAATGGTATCAGTGATGATGGCCCAGGAGACTAGTTATACCGCTCTGCCTGCTGCCCCGCTCAGGTGCGTAAAGACAGGATTGATAAGTGGGGAGGAGAGCATCGTGGATGACAGCCAATGCGACGCGGAGGAAATGCCGCCCAGAGCACAGGTGTGCCACCTGGCCTGCCCCGACGACTGCGTCATGGGACCCTGGGGACCTTGGAGCGGCTGCCCTCAGGTGAGAAGTCCATCCTGCACCTGAAAGCCTTCTTTGAATGACATCATTAATGCAAATGGTTCACAAGTTTTTTTGTTTGTCACCAGTGCATGATGGTCTCGTGCACTGTGACCCCGTGATGGTTGGTTCCTGTTACGAAACAAAAACATATTGAAATAAACTGGAGAATAGATATATTGACATTAAATTAAGAAATATATCTCACATGTCAGTCATTTACCCAAATATTTTTGAACATATTGCAATATATGGATGGTCAACCTATTTTTATATACATATATTATAAAGCATATTTCAGCATCAGTATATTTCTATATAAGAAAATGGTAATAGCTGGAGTATTTACATTTATTTCAATGATAAGTACTGCTTCCATTTATTGTTTTTTTATAAGGGTGGTTGGGTGGATGGAAGGAAAATACCTCTTTAATCATGTTATACGTTTAGATTTTATATATTTTAAGCCTAAATTAAAATCTCACTTATTTTCCCTGAATTTAAAGTCACCAAATGTTTGACACATTTTTTTAGGTAAATTCTGTGGGTTTATCGTCAAATAAATTAACTTTTGTCAGCTATATGTTGTCTTTAAATGCTACACAAAGACATTTTGATTGATAGCATTTCCTTATGAGTTATTTATTAGGCATTTTAAAGTTTTTATAATCCCTAAACTTCAATGTTTTCTTTTGTATTTAAGTTAACTTTCATTCTCTTTTTTTTCCATGTTTGTTGATTTTTTTTCATTAATTTCCACACATAAATACATAACAATAACCTGCTGTGGGCTCTTTTTAATTTACCATTCAATGGTAATAACTGAAATATACACTTTAATTATTGAAATCACAGTATCAAGAAAATAAATGAATGTAATTACAAATTCCTGAACACATCATCAAACCATCACAAATATATTGTTTTCCACACAAAACCTCCTATAAATATGATAATAAGTTATGTAACGGATGTCATATTTGAATGTTGAGGCCTGAGGCTGCGACGGCGTGCTGCATGTTCAGCAGGGTTTGTCGCCACAGGCGAGTGGTTCCGGCGTTGTGAGTCTTGCAGGTTTTTGTGTGAGGCTGCACTTCTCTATATGGGAGCATTGGAGGCAGAGACGGAAAAAAACGAGATTGTATCGGTGAGGATTCTTTCCCACAAGATGTTTTATGTCATTCAACCTTGGAGTTTGTTTCCTTTATGCAAATCTTGTCATGGAAAAAAATGAATAATTTAAAGCTTTAACATGACTCCTAAAGAAACGTACTTTTAACAAGCTGAATGTTCCTATTTATCTGTATTTCATGTCTCCGTAAAGTCTTATACAATCCAACCTTTCAGTGAAACAGAAACCGTCATATTATTGATGTAAGTATGAAGACTTATTCTCTCATTCCTTTGAACTTTTGTCATTTAGCTGCAAAAATATTCATCTTCAAATCTATTCTCTCAACTAAAATCATTATTTTATTCAGATTTTGTGCTTTCATGATTACCAAGCAATGAAAATAAGAGCTTATGCTTTCTAGGAATCTATAGATTTCTATACTTTAGAATCAACACAAAACGACAAGATGAGGAATCACAAACCACAGACTTTCATCGGCTGAGTAACCCAAATTCTTCTCAGGAATTCAGCCTCCGCTGGAGCAAGGGTTTCTGGGAGTTTTTAAGCGTAACATCCTCTATCAACTCTGCAGGAGGCGGAGCCAACGGCAGTGAAGAAGTATAACACTCTAATAAAGTTCACTGGGATTTATATCATCTAACAAAAACTAGTAAAAAAGGAATACTTTCATAATTAAAGATGTTTCTATACATGCATTTTTTTGAATAAAAATGGAATGAAGTTGCTTGATTTTGGGGCTTTGTGGGTATTGTAAGATTTCACAAGAGTTAAAGTTTTCATCGCCTAAATGAATGTGAACCTTCACCAACTCTTCAGGCAGTTTAATGTCCAGGATCATTTTAACAGAAAACAGCTATAAAAGTTACACCATCACTTTTGTGGGGTAATTTTTACGCGATATAATATAACCAATAAAAAGTATTTATCATAAAAAGTAGATCAAAATAAGACAAGACACGATAAATTTGAATAGTTTTCTTTGATTTCAACTGTGCTTTAGTTAACAAAATGGAAAATAAAAACATAGGAAGATCCTGAAAACATGCTTGAAAAATACTAAAAAATTCTTTAAAAAAATTCTTTAAAAAAATGTTAAATAAATAATATATTGATACTGGAGACTTGGCCTTTGGTCCACACATTCCTGGGACACGTGAGTAAATTTTGGCCCGCGGGTCACATGTGGCCCAACTGTTAAGTCTGACCTGCCAAACTGGAGTAAATTATATAAATAATCCTTAATAATTGTATATGTTCCCTCTATGTCTGAGATGTTAAATAACAAATACATTGTCCTTTGAACACGACGTTTCTGTAAGTTTACGTTTTTCCCCGAGAAACATCAACCCATCAGTGCAATTAGCTCTAAAATGAGAACAAAAGCCACAAAATTTGACATAGAAACTCAAAAATGTTTGGTTTTAAAGAAATTTTCATCCAGATTCCATGTTGTTTCTTTCTCTTATGTGGCGGAATACAAAATCACTCCATCCACTTCTGGTCCGAAGTCTGAAAGTTTGCTCACTCCAAGTTCAAACACTTGGCTGGTGTTAATGTAGCTTCAGTGTTTTAACTGCAAAAACAACAGAATTCTTAGTTCAATCTTTGAAGTTCTGCCTAAATTCTGATTTTTAGTTCACAAAGTATTTTACAGTAAAAGAAATTTGCTGCTGATCATCTGTCATTGTTGTTTCCACACCAAACGAGACGTCTGACGGTGGTGGAGGCGTGGCTTCTGTCCGTAGACATTTGCATGGCGGCTGCAGTGAGGCAGGTGGTGTGAACTCATCAGGATCACGCTGACGTGAAGCTCGAGCCGCATATGTCAGCCTCACAAGCAGCAGACATTCACGTCTCTCTGCAGGATCTGCTCTTCCTCCGGTCTGCAGCTGCAGCGAAACCTCCGAATTCTAAATTTACACTTCAATATTTGGATGTTTCAACATTTTCAGTTATTCTGGGTTCATAATTCTTAATAAGTTTGGGATAGAAGATTTCACTGATGCATATTTGATGAATATTTTTCTCTAAAATGTTGACATTTGTTTCCTACTTTGTCCTCATTCTCTCAACATTTTGTTTGTCTATTTTTTACTTTCATTATGATCATTAGCCTTTTACACCTTACTTATATTACTAATATAATTACTGAGTTTACACATAAATACAGAACAAATGATTGTTTTTTGTTTGTAATTGTTGTAACTATAGAGACTGAAGTTCACACTATTTGTTTTTGCTAATTATTTATTATTATGAATAATTAGGAAGAACCTTTTTTTATTTAGCCTATATTTTAAAAAAGCTTTATTATTAAATATAAGTAAAAATATTGACTTGTACTTTTTTTATAAATATAAGAAAAGCTTGTCTTTCATTAAGAATGTCTGTTTTTTGCTTCATAAGGACACGCATGTCTGTTGATTCTGGAGTAAAGTGAATTCCTTTGACTGTCGTGCAGCAATGTGACACAGAAACGCTGAGAAACAGAAGCAGACAAATCCTCCGCGAGTCGGCCGCGGCGAGCGTGACGTGTCCGGAGCAGATCCAGTCGGAGTCTTGTGTTCTGAACAGCACCTGCTTCACGTACCGGTTCCGAGCCTCAGGTAGGATTCTGCACGCTCGCTCACCTCAAGGCCGTGTCAGACCGCCGATATGAACATTTTGTACAGTTTACATAGATAAGAGTGAAGATGAGCATCAACAGAGATGAGATTTACAGAAATGTAGTTAAAGTGACATTTTTAACATTACATTTTATTAAGTTACATATGTAAAGTTGGTGGACTTCTCCTGTTATTAATATAAATGTTTTTGATATTTTAATGTAATAAGAATGAAGATGCTTTTTTTTGTTGTGTACATGTGTTGACTTTAACCATAAATGGGTATTTTATGCTGAATAAATGAAATGAAAATTGGTCATAAATGAGTATATGAGGAAGAAGTGAGAAGAGTTGTGGTCTTTATGTGAAATTTTAATAGATTTATCGTGACTAAACCGCGGTAAAACTACGGAAAAACTACGAATAAACTACACAAAGAGCACGTAAATCAATGTAGAACATGAACCAGTGTGATTATTCCATTGTTTATGTGCAGTTCATTAGTGATTTGTGCATCAATTACGCAATTTTAACGTGATATGTTCGCTGTATACACAATAAATAGGTTATACATTGGTGGTAAACCCGTGAAAAGTCTGTTAGACAAACGTGGAACAGACGTGGAAAGCCACAAATTTAAGTAAAGTAAAATAATTGTTAAAGATTTAAGTAATAATTGCATATAAACTTTGAACAGCTCAAACCAAAATCCTAAATCTCCCTTTTTATAAGTTTCTGAGAAATCTTCAGCAGGTCGGCAACTTTATTTGATTGTTTTAAATGTAGACTTTATGACTTTATTTCAGATGTGATGAATACATAAAAATGACACAACCATCAAAAGCTGTTATTTTCTAAGTATAAAAATAAACACGAATCCATCGTGTGAATCATTCAGAATCTGTCGCCACAAATTCTGCAGAGCGGATTGGAAACGACTCATGAATCCATATTTGGAGGAAGACTCCTGGTTGTGTCTGTAAACAGCAGATTTATGTTTCTCGGGTTCCTCTCGTCTCTTTTCTGTCCATGAAACTCTCCAAACATGCATGTGTCCATGTATGACCATTTGATGGTGAGAATTGGTTCCAAAGACAAGAGGCGCCCAGACCCAGATGTTGGGTCATGCAGACCCAACTGCGGTCCACCAGTTAGTGACCACGGATCTAGTGGCTCCAATACATCAATTTTCCTAACATTCCAGGACTTTTTGAATTCCATCTCATGCCTCAACACTCTCAGAGGATTATTAGCAACTGTTCTGCCTTAAATTGAGATGGAAAATGGCTACAATGAAGTCATGTTGAGTGGAGAAAAGCTCTCCGACAAGATATATGACCTCACTTACTGAAAAGACGCTCTGTGTTTGGTTCTGAAGCCTGGGTTTGGCTGTGCAGTCGCAATAAAAGAGCTTGATAGCAAACTTTAAGCGTCATTGATATGAAAACCTTTGAATGCGACAGTTTCCAGTAACACATCCAGCATGTGTGAAGTGGACTGAATCAACGGCAGCTGAAAAGAGCAAAGGACGGCATTAAGCGCACGCTCGGCTTTTCCTTTCATGCAGCTGAAGTGTCTGAATGTTTTTGTTTGGAAAGATGCTTTTGTGAAGCTTCTTTATTTATTTGTGTAGAAATTGTGTAGAATGTGAGATGGAGGTTTCTGCCTTTGCGTGTAGAGTGGAGCACATGTCAGCTGAGCGAGGACGCCGTCTGCGGTCCGGGTTTCCGGCTGCGCCTTGTGGACTGCGTGCGGAGCGATGGGAAGATTGTGGAAATGGAGATGTGTGAGCAGGTAACGGCTGCAGACAGGAAGTTATGGCCCCGATCGGCAGACCTGGTCAAGTCTAAGATGAAAACCAAAAAGAGACCAGAACAAAAACTAGACATCAGTGAGAAAAACAATAATAAATAAGGGAATAAAAGAAAAACAAAAGGAAAAAATAACTAGTGTGCTGGTTAAAATAAAAAGACAAAACAAAAGAAAATTGGAACCTTGCCAAACATAAATGAAGTTAGAGAGACTGCTGACCCAATCACGTCGACCGTCTGAGTCAGCAGCTCCCTGGTAACGGCTGACTAACCAAAACTACCTAAAGAAAACAAACAAAGCCAGTAAATCAAGACTACCAAGGTCCAACCTATATAACAAAACCCAGCATTTTGAGAGTGCAGAGGACAAAGAGGGAAAAGAGAGGCTCCCTGCCTGCGTTGGGGTGACCTCCTCGGTCTTAAATAACCATCAGGCGCCAATTAAGGCATCACCTGCCAGGTGAGCAGAAGGACTGGATGGAAAAAGTTCCTTCAGGAGCATGAAGCTCGTTTTAGACACTTTTGAAATTTTATTAAGATTAAAGATATTGTTTGTTTTTTTTACTACATTTGTCTTTTCAATTCCTATTATGTCATAAAATCATTGATTTTTGTGTTTTAGTTTTTTTCTTAATAGTCAGAACGTAGTCTCAAATACAACAGGATTATCCATCAAAAGTACTGATGGATAATGCTCTGCTCACCGTGCTTACAGGTTAAAGCCCGGCTGATGTGTTCTGCTGCTGTTTGTGATCTCCAAGCTCATTTCTTACATCTAATTCACAGGTTCAGTCAGAGCTTCAGGTGATTTTCTTCTCCTGACTGTAAAGATTTAGCAAATTGCTTCAAATCCAGTCGTTCAGAGTTTGTGTTTTCACCAAAGTTAAACTTCTATGGCATTTATTTCTAAAATTAGAAAGTTCAAAAACATATTTTTGTTCCATCCAATGATTCTTTTAGAAAGTCTCTGAAATGATGTAACATAAACTCACTGGTCTCTCTTCCGTCTTTTCTTCCAGTTTGGTCTGACCACCTCATGGCCGCTGCTGGAGAACTGCGTGGTTGAGTGTTCTGTCAGCTGTCTGCTCTCTGATTGGTCCCCGTGGTCTGAATGCTCACACACCTGTGGCGGTCAAGGTAAACCTCACCAGCAAACACACCTTCTCGTCAGCTGCAGCAGCCGTCTGTCTGCAAAAACATAAATTCAGCCTTTTTGAAACAAAACTTCTGTTTATCTGCAAATGAAAAAAAACTCTTCAGAATGGTTTTGGTTAAAATCTCAAATTCTTCTCAAACTCCTCTTAATTTAGTCTCCGAGTCAGAATGTGCACGCTTACATGCAGCAGCATACAGATCTACATTAGGAGTCACTGGAAGAATGTCTGCAGAGAACCCTCGTGAACGTCTTGAGGGTTTAATGGAACAGAGAGATCTTTAGAAGAACGTGACTCAACATTCAAGCTGATTTAAGATTTTAGCATCAATGTTTTCTGCACAGAAACTCAATACTGTAGATTCAAATAGATTTATTTCACTTCCAATCTCTAGAGAGAACAATCTGGAACTGAATGGGGTAAAACAATCTAAACATCTGCTTGACGTTTTAATATCCTGTAAGAATTCATTCATTTCTAATTCTGTTTGGGTTTATTAGGTTATTTGGTTTATTTGGTTCACAGGAGTTTAGGTTGTGTTAGAGCACATCTGGCTCTGCTTCAGTGTCAGGCTTGTGTTTTCACCATGACCTTAATCATTAATCAGTATTTTTTTATACAAATTAATTCTAGTTTTGGTTTTGTTTGAAAAAGCTTCAGTGCAAAAATGAACTTATGTTTCCAAGAGTTTAGCTCATTTACATTTGGTCAATTAACTGATGATTGGTTGGTTTAATTATTAATTGGTTGGTTAATTGGTTTATTGATTGGTAGATTAATTGATGATTGGTTGGACACAACCAAATAGTAATTGTTTTTAGAAAGAAAAATAAATTCTGGTTAATAATTGATGCACACCATTTATTATCTGGTGTGCATCAATTATTAACCAGAATTCTTTTTTTTGTTATTACTTTAATTTTTTAATGATACACACAATATTTTTAAAAACATGTTTTCTAAATGATTCCCACCATTTGGTTGAGCAGGCCATTAAAGGGTTAAGGTAATATTTTGATATTATTACGTGATATATTTTGTAGGTTTGAAATGGAATAAAGTTCAGAAAATGGAATTACAAATCTTGCAATCGTGAAACATCAAACATACAAGATGCAGGAAGGACTTTCATTTGAATAAACCCTTTCAAAATGGATGTTTTTATAAAAGTCTCAGCAGTTTTACGCCTATAAAATATAAGAATAAAAAATGTAAAATATGAATGAACAGTGTTACAGTAAAAAATGTTGTTTTAGTGAACATGATTAGCTTAAAATGGGACTAAAACTTCATTAATTCACTTGATTTCCAAGTTGAAATGAACAATAGTGTTCAGAATTATTAAAAAAAAGAGCTTTAATTAAAGCTTAAAATGGGAAAAACAGAAACTGTTAGGGCTGCCAGTATAAATCAAGTTTTCCCAGCGATATGTGGTGGGGGGGCTTCTGGTTGGTCAGGTTCGTGCTGCTGCTAAACGCTGCCTCACATAATACGGTCGTGTCCTTTCTCAAATCCATCCTTCCAATACTTTCCTGGTGACGCAGCCAATGCCAGATTGAGTCATGAAAAGTTTGTCCTCAAAGAGAGTGGGGGCAGTGGTTTCCATGGTGATAAAATAACAGTTAAACCAACAAATAAACCAAACAGAATAAAATGATAATCGACAGGATCTGTGCCTGATCCTGTCGCCGACGGCCTCTGGCTCTTGTACGTTTATTTCTCCAGAATAATGATCAGTTTTCTTATTGAGTTGTGAGCCGCTCTCCTGTACGGACAGCATAAATCATTCAGAGCGTCTAAAAATGCTCGTGTCGTGGGCACTCCTTCAGTCGGAGTGTCACTCACAACTCTGTCACAGGAGCTGGAACTCTCTGCCAGTCTCTCAGTTGGTTGTGACAGTGAAACGCATCTGTCTGCCCTAATGAGGGATTTGTGTTTGTCTGTGTCAGATGACGCAAGGATGGCGTCTGGTCGGGATGCCAGAGGAGTGTTAATGTGTTTGGTTTGATTTTAAGATGGCAGGCTGAGCTCCTTTTTGCTGTTGTCTGCCTGGGGCTTACAGAGCTCAGCGTATCCCCAGGCGAAACGCACGTACACATCCAAACATGACTGCTGCTGGATGGATGGAGGAAAGGTTACGTCTTTACCGAGCCTTCTGGGACGGCAGGCGGCTCTGCACCGTGTCGTGAAACTCCACTGTTTCACTGAACTAAGGAAGGAAGCACAAACCTGATATTATTTTCCAAAACATCATTTTTCATGTCAGCTATTTATTTTGAAAAGTAGTTTTATCAAGCATTTGTATTTCTTAAAAAGGTTCTGCACGCAGTTCACCGTTGAGAGCATCGGAAACAGAATGTTTTATGCCCCTTTTTTTAAGATGTGGCAAAAGAAACAAAAAAATCTGCAGCTTTTCTGATGCGAAGTATCCTCCGGTCTGGATAAAAGGTCTTCTGGAACGCTGTTTTCTAGGGCGGTTGGTCCGGAGCCGCAGAATCCTCCAGGAGGCCCATCAGGAAGGCCGTCCCTGTCCCAGCCAGCTCAACCAGACCAGATCCTGTCCCGTGAAGCCCTGCTACTCGTGGCTGCTGAGTGACTGGTCTGCATGCATCATAGAGGTACGCTTCCATGACGAGGACTTTCTTCATCAGTTCCTGTTTAGTGAGATTCTACACAATTTTCTGCAAAAACAGTTTTACAAGACATACAATTACATACAAGTGTAGAGATACATGTTATTTTTAAATGTGACTACACTGAAAAATGTCCTTCTCAAAACAAGTTAGAAAATACAGAAACCTAAATGTTTTTCTATGTTATAAAGAAAGAAAATCAGCCAATTGAACTGATAGAATTTGTCTTGGGAAGATATTTTAGAACAAGTTCTGATGTCCTTCTCTTTTAAGACAAAATAAATCTCAAACTTTGCTATAAACGCATTTACATCTACTGCTCTGATCATTTTTATAATATGTCCTAACCTAAGTGTGTATTATCATAAAAAAGTCTTCATAGACATACATCATGTCATATTTGGTTTTCCTGTCAATCTCACTACGTTCAGGTTAATCATCCACAGCTGTCTTCATTCAGTTCATCAACCTCAGTGGATTTAAGTCACTGGTTGTCAGGTCATCTACTCTCCCACCCTTTATGTTTATTAATGGTTTTGTCATGTTTTGGTTGATGGATTCAATATTCAGTTTCTGTCAGCAAAGCCTGGTATCCTGGGTATCCTGGGACTACTGCAGTCCAAATAGTCAAAAAATCCTTTTTAGATCAAAAGGCTAAACAATATATTCAAGATTTACTGTCAAAAGCATTGTTTCCACTCAGCATTACAGCGTGGTCCGGTCCAGTCCGGTGTGTTGAGTATTTTCATTATAAAATGGGCCCATTTGGTCGGACTGAATTGTACAATCTGTGGTTCCCCATTGGTTGAAAGTCCATAGAAAAATTGAACGGACTGTTTAGGGCGGAGCTTCTGTTGAAACCTGTTGAAACCTGCTGAAGGTCGTTACGACAGCTCCAAGAAAGCAGTTATATTCCCCTTCATCACCCGCAACCTACTCTCAAACAACGTGAAATGCTTTGAATATTTAAAGTACCAAAAGCAAAGAGCTGCTGGATGACCTCCATTGTTGTTGTTGTTGTTGTTGTTATTTTCTCTCCTCGTGAGCTGTGACGATCAGACTTTGAGTGGAAACACTCACCTGAAATGCCTGAAATTCTAAATTAGACCTAAACCATCTCTAAAGTCCCACTCAAATCATTTATTGAACTATTTTTAAAGGGTTGCCAGTGGTCTTTTAATCACAAATTTGCATTTTTTTTTTGCCAAAATTGAAAAAAAGTTGAAGAAAAAAAATTGTTTTCTAGGACTTAGTTTTTGCAGAGCAGCAGAAGTTCGTCAGAAATTAATCTCTGACTGTTGATGCTAAGTTACCCTGCCCTGACTTCCCATCATCCCTTCTGCTTACACTTTCTCCTGCTAGCTTACAACCCTCAAGGAAAACAGAGACGTTCATGGATCTATTTGTCTGAAGTGGATGCATCAGAATGTGTCCCACTGACTTTAGTACCGCTACAGCCTTAACGTTTTGAGTCTGCTCCTGACTCACCATGATTTGAATAAAGAAATACTCATAAATGAAACCCTAAACTTAAATTTCTTTATATGTGTCATCCATATGAGTAATGATAGAAACAGAATGACTCTTTTATGTGGTTTGGGTGATAGTGAAGCAAAATAAAGTGTTATTGCTCTTTAGTGTTACTTAATTTTTCCAAATTAATCTTTTTTTTTCTCAAAAGTCTTCAGTCAGAAAGACAAAAGCTTGTTTCTTCCTAAAAGCCATTTAGTATTTTGCTGCTCTTGTAAACAAACATTAACCTGCCTGTTTTGCCACGCTAATCTAATATGAAGTGAGAAAACCGCTCACTGAAATCCCTCTAAAATGTCTATTTAATCTTTATTTGCTTTGTTGCCCTTATTGACATGTTGTGGTGTGACAAAGCTCCTCATTACAACACTTAACATTGCAGTCGCCGTTCTCTAGTGTTGACAGGAAAATTAGAAAATCAGCTCCTCAGCGCGACAGCTGAAGTCCTTTTACTTCAGCACTTGTGGTTGTTTGTTTGTGATTCATTTCTTGGACACAATCACATACCTGTACTGATAGATTCTCTGGAATTCCTTGTAATATTTTAGAAAACGATGCATGAATTAGAACATTAAACTTCTACCACTTCTACCAGAAAAGGTCTGAAGATGCTGAAATTGATAGCTGACACTACTGAAGCTAATAGCTGAACGTCAACTAAAATATTAGCTAAATGCTAAACTAGCCTAAAAAAACTCAGAAAAAAAGAGAAAAAAAAAACATCTTAGGTTAGCCAAAAGAGCTAGCATGTTGCTGAAAAAAACAGTTAGACCTGAAAATAGCCTAAAAGACTGAAAAAACCTAATTTAGCCAAAAAAGTTAGCATATAGCTGAAATATTAGCTAAACCCCAAAATAGCCTAAAAGATCTTAGTAAATGCCAAAATTGTCCAAAAAGGTAGCAGAATACCAATTTTTGAAACTGTAACCTTTCAACATAATTATGAATAATACAAAGGCAGGAATATTATTCCAGAATAAATCAGCTTAAACCTTAAATAACTTTATACATGTTAGAAATAAGCGCAAGATAACATCGGGCCATTAATAAAAATAAAACAAAACAATCTGGAGGGCCGGATAGAATTACCCGGCTCCGGCCCCCGGGCCTTGACTTTGACGAGTGCATTAAACAGTTCCAACCCGGACCTCTTGAGAGCCCCCATCCATTGTAGGCTCGGACAGTCCCAGAAAGCCAAAATCGGCTGGCCCCACTTCAAATCTTTAGATTGACAGATTCTCAGACCAATCACTGTTTACTAACATCGTCTGGTCCCAAAATGGTGAAATTGGGCGATATCCGTACTGCGGAAGAATGGCGACTGAATAGACTTCATTTCATTGGAACCCGAGGTTTAAGGCATGTTCTATTGGTGACATCACAGCCTTGTTTTGTCCATCTCCATTTAAGTCAATGGAACGGGACGGTTGGGGCGGAGCCGCTGTAGCCACCTGTTGATTGGCAGAAAGTGATGACGACGTTAGAAATCACCAATATAGCGCTAAGCTAGCGATTCCATTTTCCTCTTTACAGCGGTATTCTTCTCAGCCGTCTTCTTTCAAACAACGTTAAATTCCTGTTCTACACGATGTACAACAAGTAAAGCAAGAAAAAGACGAGCTGCTGGATGACCTTCATTGTTGTTGCTTTTCTAGCCGTTGCACTACAATGATATGCTAGCGGTCTACACCACGCATGCGCAATGAAAACAGTGGGAGCGAGGCTTAACTGAGAAGAAATGCTTGCCAATTTGCAATATGCTGCCATTTTTACGGAAGTTTTTGACTCTGTTAATAACTCCGGTCTTACTGTCAGGTTTTGTGATATTGGTGTTACTGTCAAATCAATGTCATGGTTCTTAAACTATCTCACAGATTGCAATGTATTAAATCATTTCTCAACCTCATTGTGTCACCACAGGTATTCCACAGGGATCGATCATTAGACCCACCATTTCCCCTACTGACATTAACAGCATAGTTTTCTATGTAGACTTGTCAGTCCACCTCTATGCTGATGACATACTCCTCTATTCCAGTGTTCCCTCACTAGACGTGACAAAGAAAAAGTTGCAATATATTGTTTGATTTATTTTTTCTTCTTAAAAGTTTGTGCTTCTTGCCAGGTCACTGTTGAAAATAAGATTGTTTTTCTTTATCTGTCTTGCCCTGATAAATCACAGTTAAATAAATAAAGTGGTAGGAGCTTGAAGATGAGGCCTTTAGAAGCTAAGTCTCAGGAGTGGAGAGAGAAGAGATACCGGACAATTGATATTGATGACATTCATGTTCACATCAGTGCAGTAGTGAAAACTGTCTATATTA
The DNA here is from genome assembly GCF_002922805.2 of Oryzias melastigma. NCBI lineage: Eukaryota > Metazoa > Chordata > Actinopteri > Beloniformes > Adrianichthyidae > Oryzias > Oryzias melastigma. The sequence goes on along the minus strand of NC_050532.1, from coordinate 26,725,909 downwards.
AAAAGTAAATCTAAAAAGCAAAAACAGCTTAAGACTTTTCTAGACAAGTTTTTCCTTAAAAACTTTTTCTCAGTTATGATCAGCATTCTTGTATGGATATTTCTATCCTCTAACACAGCATTGACCTTTGGTTGTCCATGTTTCCCTGCAGGGTGGAGAGTGTGGAGAAGGAGTCAGGAGAAGGAACCTGTCATGTATCGTCCACTGGGGGAACTTGAACGAGCCCCCTCCCCAGCCAGTGGAGGCGGAGCTCTGTGGAGACGTCATCAGGCAGCAGCTCCTCCAGCAGATGGAGCAGCCCTGCTTCGTCCCCTGTCCAGGTAAAGTTATTTTGTTTAGCCATTCTATAAGTGAGCAGCTGCAGTTTTCTTTTTACCGTTTTATAAAACCCAGAGCCATCCGTCTTGGTTTTGAAAGCACGACTCCAATAATTATCAAGGGTCCCTGACTACAGAATCAATAATCAGACTTTTCAGCACAAACTCATTTGTAGGAGTTCGCCAATACATTGTCCCCTCCTATGCATGGTTGACATTCTCGGTTCCACGTAATTGCAAAATCAATAAAAGTCATAAATTAACTAATAGCCCATTTAATTGTTCATGATCGGCTTCAGTCTGAGAAGAAAGTGCGAACGGCCGACCATTGCAGAGATAACAGCAAAGTACAATCCTCACATGCAAACAAAAACATTACAAAAATGTAAAAAAAAAGCATCTAGCTGATGTCTGTAGAATTACATGGAAACATGAAGCTGATACACAGAAAAATGATCTTTAGAATGATCTCCTGGCCCCCACAACATTTCAAGGTTGTAGACTTCTCTGTGAGACAGAAGAGAAACAATGTTCATGCACATTTTTTCTACCGGCATGTTGTAGGTGAGAGACTGTAGTACAACACATACGGGTAAGTAATGGTGTGGTTGGGATATGCTGGTGTGTCTCACTGATAATTCTGTTTTCAGCCCACCAGGACCCTGCAGACTGAGCCTGGAGTCCTTCAGTGTGTGTTCCTGTGTGCTGCCTGATTGTTAGAAGTGACAAAAATATACAGATTAGAGTGGAGTTTGTTTAGTATCCTTGATATAAGGCTGTTTTGAGCCTAACTAGTAATGTTAAAAGTACAACTAGTTAACTAGTGACCGCTAATAAGGTTAACTAGTTAACCAGTAATGTTTAAAAATGTGCACTTGTATACTAGTGGCACTTATTTGTGTTTAGTTAACTAGTGACACTCTAAAAACACCACTAGTTAACTAGTAAACACAAAAAGTACCTACTGGTAAACAAGTGCACATTTTAAACATTCCTAGTTAACTAGTTCACATTTTTATTTACCGCTAGTTAACTAGTAAACATAAATGGGACCCACTAGTATACTAGTGTAGATTTCTAAACATTACTAGTTAATTAGTTCAAACTTTTGGCTATTACTAGTTAAAAAGTAAACGCAAATAATTCATACTAGTAAACTGATGCACATTGTTAAATATTACTAGTTAACTAGTTCTATTTTTTACTCACAGTTAGTTAACTGATAAACACTAAAATAACCTACTAGTAAAGTAGTTTACATTTTTAAACATTACTTGTTGGCTAGTTCACATTTTTTGGTTTAATTAGTCAACTAGTAAACACAAATATTGCCCACTAGTGAAGTAGTTTACACTTTTAAACATTACTTGTTGGGTAGTTCATATTTTTTGGTTTAATTAGTTAACTAGTAAACACAAATAGTGCCCACTGGTGAGCTAGTCCACATTTTCAAAAAATACTAGTTAACTAGTTCACCTTTGTGGCTGTCACTGTTTAAATAGTAAATACAAATCATCCTCAATAGTAAACTAGAGTACATGGTTAAATATTACTAGTTAACTTGTTCAAATTGTTGACTGCTGTTAGTTAACTAGTCAACATAAATATGACCCACTAGTAAACTTGTGTACATTTTTAAACATTACTAGTTAGTGAGTTTACATTTTTGGCTGTCACTAGTTAACTGGTTGTACGTTTGACATTACTAGTTAGGCTTACAACAGCCTGATATCAAGGATATTGATTTGATGATAAAACTGTTTGCAGTAATGTCGACATCCTGCGGGTTCACCCCATGTGTACAGTATGTGAGTTCAATCATTTAGGAGCCAATACTCAAACTTTACTAACTACAGTGCAGTATAAGGACACAGTAGGACACCAATATCTGTACACCATGAGTTTGTAACTTACACTATCCTTCTATTAGTCTATTCTTGCATAGTATTTATTTAGAATATTTAGCAAATAAGATACTTTCAGGCTTACCTTTGATGAAAGCACACCGGAGGAGGCTGTACAAAATAAACAATAGCTATTCAGAACCAAGGAAAGAGGTTTTTTTTCTTTATACACTTAAGAAAGACCATCTTACCTGTGATTCAGACAGCTTAATTTAATAAAGTGTAAATATTTTTGAGATACACATCTTCATCACGGATTTTCTGCTAATACAAAACGGTGATGGCTTCTAAGAAAATTCCAATATGATGCCTTTCATTGATTCGCCACGTTATCCAGAGGAGGGTCTGGGTGCTCAAATAATCCCAGGAGCTCCAGTTTGTTGTCAATAGCAACCTCTGCTCAAAGCTGCCAAGGCGAACTAGTCGTGGTGGAAAAGGGAGAGAGAAAGCAATAAAAAAGTTCATGGAAAATCACACAAATGCAGCTCCCCGGCTTTGATAAATGTTACTGGGGTCCCACTCCGGAGCCAGTGGGATGAGGTTGAATTTACCATCAGATTCTGGTTTTCCTTCATTCAACTCAACAACAATTTCCCAGTTTTCCTGAGTTATCCCATGCTGATCAACATCCACTCAGGCCTGCTGATAGCAGGCAGTTTGATTGCTACTAGGTGCTATTTTGTACACCTCGGTTTGATTTGGCTCTGTGTTGCCACGGTAACATCAGCGCAGCGCTCAAAGCCCCGCTTGTGTGTTGATTGGTCCTGTTGTGTTCAGATTCCAATGACTTAAAGTGTCACCAACTTTGAGCTGATTATTTGGTCTGCCGCTCGACGCAGCAGCAACACTGAGGGAGAAACGAGAAATACGCCGACTGTGACATTTGCTCAAACTTTTCTGGAATCATGAAAGCATTTGATTATTTTGAGTGTTGAAATATTATCTCTAATAGCGTTGCCAGCTCATAATAGTAAAAAATATATTTCTCCTGTAACTCAACCAGAAGTCCAAGTGGGCTCCATATGGTTTGAAAGTGGGCAGAGAGTGTGGCTGGTTTGGGTTTGTCCGCAGTTTCTGTGGTGACCCCACCACTGACTTAAGTGGGCACTCAGTGGGGGCACTGTAGCATGCTAGTGAACGCCACTGTAGCATGCTAGCGAACACCACTGTAGCATGCTAGTGAACGCCACTGTAGCATGCTAGCGAACGCCACTGTAGCATGCTAGCGAACACCACTGTAGCATGCTAGTGAACACCACTGTAGCATGCTAGCGAACGCCACTGTAGCATGCTAGTGAACACCACTGTAGCATGCTAGCGAACGCCACTGTAGCATGCTAGCGAACACCACTGTAGCATGCTAATGAACGCCACTGTAGCATGCTAGTGAACGCTAATGTAGCATGCTAGAGAACGCCACTGTAACATGCTAGCGAATGCCACTGTAACATGCTAGCAAACGCCACTGTAGCATGCTGGCAAACACCACTGTAGCATGCTAGTGAACGCCACTGTAGCATGCTAGTGAACACCACTGTAGCATGCTAGTGAACGCCACTGTAGCATGCTAGCGAGCTCAAATGCAGCATGCTAGCGAACACCACTGTACCATGCTAGTGAACACCACTGTAGCGTGCTAGCGAGCTCAAATGCAGCATGCTAGCGAACACCACTGTAGCATACTAGCGAACACCACTGTACCATGCTAGTGAACACCACTGTAGCGTGCTAGCGAGCTCAAATGCAGCATGCTAGCGAACGCCACTGTAGCATGCTAGCGAACACCACTGTAGCATGCTAGCGAGCTCAAATGCAGCATGCTAGCGAACACCACTGTAGCATACTAGTGAACACCACTGTAGCATACTAGCGAACGCCACTGTAGCATGCTAGTGAACGCCACTGTAGCATGCTAGCGAACACCACTGTAGCATGCTAGCGAACGCCACTGTAGCATGCTAGCGAGCTCAAATGCAGTATGCTAGCGAACACCACTGTAGCATGCTAGCGAGCTCAAATGTAGCATGCTAGCGAACACCACTGTAGCATACTAGTGAACACCACTGTAGCATGCTAGCGAACGCCACTGTAGCATGCTAGTGAACTCCGCTGTAGCATGCTAGTGAGCTCTGCTATAGTGAGCTAGCAACCTCCGCTGTAGCATGCTAATAAGCTCCACTGTTTTATGCTAGTGAACTAAGCTGTAGCATGCTAGCGAGCTCTGCTATAGTGAGCTAGCGAGCTTCACTGTAGCATGCTAACAAGCTCCACTGTTTTATGCTAGTGAACTAAGCTGTAGCATGATAGCGAGCTCTGCTATAGTGAGCTAGTAAGCTCCACTGTAGCATCCTAGTGAGCTCCTCTGTATAGGGGCAGTGAGTGCCACTGTAGTATTCCAGTAAACGCCACTGTAGCATGCTAGCGAGCTCCACTGTAGCATGCTAAAGTGCCCCACTGTAGCATGCTAGTGAACTTCACTGTAGCATGCTAGCAAGCTCTGCTATAGCAAGCTAGCAAGCTCCACTGTAGCATCCTAGCGAGCTCCTCTGTATAGGCAAGGCAAGGCAAGGCAAGTTTATTTGTATAGCACATTTCATGTACAGAGACAATTCAAAGTGCTTTACATAAAACATTAAAAGAAACAATCAAAAGAAATAGTAAAAATGTCATTCATCATCATTCAAATCATTAAAATAAAATTAAAAGAAAGTAAAAAGATTTTAATTTAAAACAAGCATAGATAAAAAGTGCGGACGTAAACTTTTGAATACATATTAATCAAATGCAACTGAGAACAGGTGAGTCTTTAACCTGGATTTAAATACACTGAGTGTTTCAGCAGATCTAATGTTTTCGGGAAGTCTATTCCAGATCTGTGGAGCATAGACGCTGAATGCAGTTTCTCCATGTTTAGTTCTGACTCTAGGAACAGATAAAAGACCGGATCCTGATGACCGGAGAGGTCTGGCTGGTACATACTGGGTCAGGAGGTCAGTCATGTATTTTGGTGCTAAACCATTCAAAGCTTTATAAACCAGTAACAGAACTTTAAAGTCTATCCTCTGACAGACAGGTAACCAGTGTAAAGACCTCAGAACTGGACTGATGTGGTCTACTTTCTTGGTCCTTGTGAGAACCCGAGCAGCAGAGTTCTGAATAAGCTGCAGTTTCCTGATGGATTTTTTTGGTAGTCCTGTAAAAACACTGTTACAGTAATCAAGTCGACTAAAGATGAAAGCATGCACTAGTTTCTCCAGGTCCTGCTTAGACATCAGATCTTTAATCCTTGAGATATTTTTGAGATGATAATAGGCTGATTTAGTGACTGCCTTAATGTGTTTATCAAAATTTAGGTCTGTGTCTATCTCTATCTATAGGGAGAGTGAGTGCCACTGTAAAATGCTAGCAAGCTCCACTGTAGCATGCTATCGACCTTTACTGTAGAATGCTAGTGAGCGCCACTGAAGCCTCCTAGCGAGCTCAGCTATAGCGAGCTAACACGCTTCTCTGTAGCATCATAATGAGCTCCTCCCTATCGAGGTAGTGAGTGCGATTGTAGCATGCTAGTAAACACCACTGTAGCATGCTAACAAGCTCTGCTTTTTAAAGCGAGCAATCTCCTTTGTAGCATGCTAGCGACCTCTGCCTTTTTCAAGCTAGTGAGCTCCTCTGTAGCATGGTAGTGAGCTCCTTACAGCGAGCTCTGATTTATAAAGCTAGCGACCTCTGCCGTAGCAAGCTAGCATGTTTCGCTGTAGTGAGCTAGCGAGCTCTGCTGTCCATCAGGCAGCTGGCTAGCATAGCGAGCCTAGCCACTGAGCCCCCATTTAAGCCAATGTGGGCAATAGCAGGGGGGCCACCATAGAAACTGTGGACAAACCCAACTGGGGCCCACATTTCTGCCCACTTTGAAACCATGTGGGGCCCACTTTGCTTTGCTGGATGGGAAACTGCAGGAAAGAGCTGCACTCGACTGCTTTGTGTTGCAACTACATCTCCTATAAATTTGACTTTTGTGTAACGCTCTACACAAACTATAACCATTAAAGAAATAAGACTTTAACTGTCAGTTTGCATGGAAGCTTTTGTTAGCAGTTAATTAAAACAATGTTCTTTTTAAGCTTAAGTGAAGAAAAGGACCTGCTGCTACACTTTTGATTGAGTGCAAGCTCAGTGAAAATTGTTAACTGTTGTAAAAATCACCATAGCAACAAGGAGTTAACTGTCATCTCGTGACAGCAGCTGATTCTTTCATCCTTTTTATAAAAACGTAGATTTTTTCTTGAAGTCGGCGCTGCCGGCCAGCTCGTCTTCACCTGTCTCAGGGATTTTTCTTTCACTGAAACCTGCCATGAAAGTTTACCGTTCAGGAATAGCAGACAATGTGCTCTATTTGAATATCTGTCATTTTGTAAAAGACTGAAATGTTTTAGCTGATTACGGCTCAGCTGTCCCTCTTCATGGCTACTGCCTCATAAAGCATTTGTGAGGCTTCGCTGTGAAGAGCCTCCGCTCATCCCCCTCTCCTCTGATCCTCCACTTCATTCATCACGCAGTCTGCTGCCGCTGCGCCTCCTGGCTCACAATCAGTGTTTGAAGAGAACGGACATGTGTGCGTTTGTGCTCCTTTGTGATGTTTGATGTGAAGGTGAGGATCCGAGGCCAGCTGGGGTTGGTTTTGTTGACACGTATGTGTTATTACTTCATGGGGCTCTAGCAGCACATGTTTCCATGAAACAAGGGTTGGAAAAGTGCAGCCATAGAAAAAGATAATGAGATGCTTCAGTCCGCACACAGAAAGATGCCCAAGCAGAGAATCAAAGAGTTGTTTGGGCTGAAGGGTGCAGCCCTGGGCGATATCATCTCTACAAGATAACCACAGCAAGCATCACAAAAAGGCTTTTTGTGTCTGACATTTAACAAACTGTTTGCACATCATTTGTTCACACATAAGACCTTCAAATACAACCAGCTTTTCTCAGCATAAACAGCCCTGAATGGATCGTTCCTGTCCAAAGAGGCCTGCGGGTTTTTCCTTGAACTAGCACTCTTAAACTTTCTTGATTTATCATCTTTGGCCCAACAGAGTTTTCAAAACTTTAAATATCGTCTATTGTTTTGCTTCTTCTCTCAGGGGATTGTCATTTGACTGAATGGTCACCGTGGAGCTCCTGCCAGTTGATCTGCCTGGAGGGGCGGAGCTTCGAGTACACCGGGCGCCAAGCTCGATCCAGAGCTGTGATCGTTCGGGCCGTGGAGAATCAGGCCAGCTGCCCCCATCAGGTCTTTGAAACCAAATCTTGTAAAGGTAAGAACACGTTCACACGAGGCTTTAGATCTGGTTCCAAACAGAGCAGAAGACCAGGAGTGTCAAACTCAATCGCACAGGGGCCCAAATCCAAAACACACCTTAGATCACGGGGTGAACAGGATAAACATTTATTTAACACTCTAAAACTACATTATTAAAACTTAAAAATGTAACTGCAACCAGTACTGATCTGTGTCCGGTACTGACTTAAGTTTAGGGTTAGTAGGACAAACATTCGGACCCTACCCACTATCAGAGGGCGGGGTAATGCACTACCAGGATACTGGTACGGTCCACGTCCCAGTACCAGTTTGTGGAGCTATCTTTATGTTGATAAAGATAGTTAATATATTTGTTAAGCTTGTAAGCAGTTTATTAATATAACCTTTGTAGATAATGGTCCCACTTTAGATGTTAATGAATCTTACTAAGTATGTTCATAAACCTTATTCGGCTAATTGTGCTAATAAGTGTCTTATAACACTAAAAACACAGAAATAATGTTTGCTAATGTGTTAATAAAGCTTGTTAAGGAGCCTTTTTATAAGGAGTTACTCAAATGTCTGATAAACTCGTGTCGCTCTGTTCTCTCTATGTTCTAGAAAACAACAATTTAAGTTTAATTCTGGCTAAAAACAACATAATCACAATTAAAAGACCATTAGGAACAATTTTACAACAGATCAAACATGGTTTGATGACCATTTCTAACCTGGACGGACTGAGCTCATGATTCCAGGATTGTTGTTGTAAAATCAGGCACAAAACCATGATGAACGAGTAAATACAGTATCATAGAGATTTGTTTTTATTCCTCTCATTTGGAGCTATTCATATGCAGCCTATAACAGTAATAGTCGTTTGTTTCCACCTGGACGAACTGACACGGCTGTGTAGTTAAACCCTTCAGCCTTTTGGAGTTACTTGTACTTATCAAAACCATAAATAAAACCATTTTCTTCTTCTAACGCCGGAGTCACACAGGACGCGATAGCGCCGCGCAGCGGCGCGGAGCGGAGAGCGCGCCGCTGCGCGGCGCTCTATTGGTCACACCAGACGCGATTTGTTTCCGCGACGGTCGGCATGCGCTTCTGCTAGAGCTATTGCTTTTTTGCCATCATGATCAATAACCAGGATATCTCCCAGTGTTTCTGCTAAAAGGAGATGGTCTCTGCCCCTGTCGACACAGACCCCGCCCCCCAACTCCGCAGTCGGCCCACTTCATTGATCGGCTTGTGCGCGCGTGTGCGTGTCTGTCTGTTCTGTTGTGTGTCTGTGTGCACGCACGCAGGTGTTTCCGTCGGTCAATTAATAAACTAAAAATATTACCAGATGTTTCTTCCCAGAAGAACCGCTCCTCTGCCTCTCTCTCGTTCAAACGCAGCCCCGTGTCCCGCTCCAGTGTGCCCCCACTGCCCCGTCTGCCCTGCTTTTTTTCCTCCCAGAACCCTGCAGCCCAGCACACCCGCTCCGGAGATCTGTGGTGTCCGGGGTGGGGGCTCTCGCGCACGCGTGTCTGTGTGTTTTGATTGTATGCATATTTTCATCTCTACTGTCTGTTTAGACACAAAAATTTGATAACATTTGTCAATCGCGGCGTTTTATTGTGAAAAATTGGTTCTATTTTGAAAATAAACCGGATTTTCTCATGTATTTCGATGCAACTTCCTGCCAGTATTGACGCGGAGCGCTCGCGTCGCGCGGAAGAAATAGGCCAGACGCCGAAACGTTGCGCTGCACCGCGCGGACCCTCCGCGCCGCTGCGCGTCGCTCCGCGCTTGGTGTGACCGACGCAATAGGTTAACATGGGCGCCGAATGGAAGCGCACGCCGTTCCGCGCCGCTTCGCGGCGCTATCGCGTCCTGTGTGACTCCGGCGTTAGTTTTCTTTACTGGAAGTTTGGATGCCCTGTTGTGAGTGATCTCATCTGGTATAGAGCCCCTTCTCAGCATCTGTTGTGATGAGTAACCATGCCAACTCGAGTGTTGTTTATATGCTCTAGCAGCTGATTGGGTTTCAAAAGCCTAACCTATCTCTGGAATAAAACTCCAAATCCTTAATGAGCGGAGGAGTGGATGTCGCAGATGTAGGGCAGGTGCGAGCCATGAAGGGGCAGATTAAACCATCACTTTCCTAACTCATCAGGGACAATATGCATGAGATTGTTGGCTAATAATATGAGCCAGTTCCAAACACTGACGAGCAGAGAATTATCAAAGCACAGTATCTTCTGTTTCCACCAAGACACATTTGTTAAACCTGAATCTTAGATTCTTAGTGTTCTATCATACACTATTGTTTGTCATCTAGTTTGCAAATATTGTCATAGGGTTAAAAAAAAAAAAAAACATTTAAAACTGGACTGTACATCGGTTTATTCTTTTCAACGTGGGTTTTATGGGAATTTGAGTCCTTCTTAAACCTGCCCCCCTTTCCAATTCAATTTTATTTATATATCGCCCAATCACACAACACAGTTGTCTCAATGGGCTTCACACCTGTCATTGTCCAAAAACATCAAATCAGTCGTAAAATGTAAAGAATAGCTGATTGCTGAACTAAACCAACCGGGCATCCCCGCCCGGGATCTTTAAGGAAAAAGGTAAAAAGAAGAAACTTCAGGGAAGTAAGCATTAAGGAGAGATCCTCTCCCAGGACGGACAGGCGATGTACCAGGATTGTTAAAGAAAGATTAGCTTATCTAACTCTACAACTCCAGATGGGGCTGATGGACAGCTGGGGGCATGAATGGAGCCAGAGCCGAGGTTCACGGCCAAGGGCAGGAGCAGAGACAATCCTTTATCCAAATGGTGCTCGGGTAAGCCCTGGGGGCTCGAGTCGAGCCAGAGGCGAGGTCCTGGGCCAAGGACAGGAGCACAGATGATCCTTCATCCAGATGGAACTGGGGGACAGGTGTGGGTGTGAATCGAGCCAGAGGCCAGGTCCACGGCCAAGGACAGGAGCACAGACTATCCTTTAACCAGATGGGGCAATGGGAACAGCTGAAGGCACGGGTCGAGCCAGAGGCCGGGTCCACGGCCAAGGACAGGAGCACAGCTCCCCCATAGAGGAGTGGAAAAAATGACAACACAACATGGGGAATCACACTGCACCAAACAGAGGCATGGAGAACTAAATGAAAAATAAGTGATAAAGAAGTGGTCTTCTGGTGGAAATGCAATACTGTTTATTTCTAGGCTGGTATCAAATTTGGGAATGGAGTCTGGGGGTCTGAGACAGACCTGAAAAACAGGAGTTTGTCTGTCATTCTCTTTGGAGATACTGTGGTCGCTCGCTTTAACCTTTTGCGGTTTCCCTGTTTTATATATTTTCTTTTGGAACATTTTAGTGTGCATAGTTTTTCTTTTTTTACAGTGTATTGTGTTCTGCATCTTGATTGGCTGTAGACTGTTGTCAATCTCTTCCATGCTATGTCTCCTGTAGAGAATGTGTTGTTTTCATTCTATTAAACTGGTTTTGTTTTTCTGTGAAGGTTTGAACTTTGAGTTTAAAGAAGAGAGAAAAGTGTGACTGAGTCTGTCTGAGAAAAGTGTCAAAAGTGTGTAGTGAGGAGTTTTATATCCTTAAAGATTTCTATAGTTATTGTTAATGTGCTTGTGGATTTCACCTATGCTGGTTATTTCTAGAAAGCAACTCCCGCCATAAATGAGAGACCACTGTAATTAAACATATAAGAACACAATCATCAAATTGTCATGTTTGTAATGACTGATCAATAACTAAAGCCTGCATGAGATCGGTAAAGCCATAGTTACAATTCAAAAGACAGCAGCTGGTCCACTAAAATAAAACAGGAGAATTTTACTGTCTCCGGGATTCCAGGGCTGGCAGCAGTCCAACCAAAACACGGTCATATAATCTTAATCATGATTAAACGACCATGAAGCGTCACTGCAGAGACGCTCCTTCTGTTAGTGATTGTTCTACGAAGCACTATCGACGACGGATGTAGTTTTAGTACAAACGTTCTCTGTATTTCTGCTTTAACATGATTTATGAAGTAATTGTTTAAAAACCTGTTAAAGAATATAAACGTCTAATTACCGATGTATGTAAACATGTACAGAACATTTCCAGTGACTAACAATGAACTTTGATTTTCTTTTCATCTATACCTGGGTTATTTCATTAGTGATAGTTGGATCTTTTGTAGCTCCAGTCTTTCCTTTGTTCAAGAGAAAAGAAAAACACCGGTTTGGGTGTCTGTGATCTTCTCCTCACATCAAACTCTCTGTGTGGTTTTTATCTGCCAACCTAAACGCTTTGATTGTACGAAGGAGTGCCAATTTCATACAATTCAAACCAATTTGGTCTCATTTTTTTAAAGTATCCTTCGTCCTGCAGCACTCTGCTTCAATACCGATGTTCTTCTTTTCTTCTTGTCATTACAAGCATAATATATCTAACCTGATGCTGTAACGTTCGGGAGGTTGGGAGCCGCCGGAGTCTGACGGCAGGTCTGGATGCCCAGCACAAGGTGCTAACGAGCTCTGCCTCTGCTGTTTCTACAGAAGGGAAATGCCACACTTACCAGTGGAAAACAGGAGGCTGGAGCAACAATGAGAGGGCGGTGTGGTGTCAACGCTCGGATGGTGTCAATGTCACAGGTGAATAGTTGGGGTTTCATCTGGACCCCTGAGACTCATGAAACGGAGCCGCTCCCGGGAGCATCCAGACGTCGGCGAGGCCGGCTGCAGCTCAGACGGCGTTTTTTAACCATGAAATTAGTCAGTTCTAACTTTTTTCAGAGCAATTTAGACCACATCAGATATCTGATGGTGGAAAAACGTATGTTTGTCCCTGAGAGTCGGTGTGTTCACAGCAGGCGGTTCTGGTGGTGGAAGGTTCAAAGCGATCATCTACAGAATTCATAAAACCAGGATTCTGTCTAGACTGTGTACTAACCAGGATCATCCATCCATCCACCCATCGATCCATCCATCGTTCATCCATCAATCCTTCCATTAATTGATTCATCAATTCATCCATCCATCCATCCATCACACCATTCCTTTCATCTACCTTTTAATCTATTTATTCATTCATTCATCCATAATCTGTCCATCTACTCCACCAATACTTTCATTTATCCTTCAATCCATCCATCATTTCTTCCATCCTTTCATCCATCCATCTTCTCATCCATCCTGCCATGAAATGTTACTCAGCTAGCTGAGAAAACTGTTTTTTTTAGCAGGATCTCCAGCAGAGCTTTCACACAGCTTCACATCCGCTAACACTTCTTAAGAAAAGCTGTCTGCGTCTCGTTTTTTCCAGACGTCTGAACCGTTGTATTTTGTTCCTATGGAGAAACAGTGTTTTACTCCAGAAGACCATCACCCAACCAATAAAACCCATTTATATCATGTGTGTCCATCATCTTACCTTTACTCAGAACCCATGATCATAGTTCAGGGTAAAAGCATATATTGACCGACTTAGCTCTCACTTTACCACAAAGGACAACTGCATCTCGACACATCTAGGATGCATTGGTCATCTTCCCTCACCTGTGGTCAGATCATTCAGAAATGTAAACTGCTTCACCTGAGGAAGTGACTAAGGAACACCGTCATGTTAAGAACCAGAAGATAAACGAACAACTCTAGATCGTGGATTAAGAAGGGACCTTTTACCATTTGGTTCCACCAAATTATTTCAGTGCCTTAAAAGTTCTTAACAAATTATAGGACAAACTCCTGAGTCCCGCTGTCCTTCATAATCAGAAAGATGTCAGAATAAAACTGCAAATTGAAGTTTGAACAGTGTACTTTCTGTGGGTTGCAGACTTCATGCCTCTGCACTCACACACTGTTTCCGTGTGTTTTAGCTGAATTTTACACCTTATTTGACCTACTCTGAGAGCGGCGGCTATTGATTTCCCTGCTCCCTTTTAAGATAAGCAATCAATAAGGCCGGCTCTGGCAGCAGGGACACCTTCAGCACCTATAAACATAACTATGCATTTATATTTGAGGCGAAGGAAGACGGCTTATAGAAAACAGTCAAAATGCTCGGAGAATTAAAGGTTGAAGAAAGTCCGATGTGTGATAAATACAGATTTCATTGGAGTTTATGGTAAATCGGAAACCTCAAGCTGGAGGCACAAACGTATGATGTATTGACATGTAATTCTCCATGCTAGAATTAAATACTCGTTATTGATCCGGACCAATGATTGCCCTTTGAGTCCATTAATCAGGCATGACAGAACATTAATGTGGTGATCAGTAGGTTAAAGGCGCAGCGTTTAGATTATGTTTTCTTTCTTCAGGGGGGTGTTTCCATCAGAAAAGGCCGACTACGCTCCGGCACTGCCATCCTCCGTGCACGAAGCCCTTCTCTCACTGCACACCGGTAGGATCATTGTGCTTTGATCGAGCAGCTGCGATCTCTATAATTCTGCCTTTCCCTGTCATTTTCTGCTCACGCTCCGTGTGTAGAGTTGTATCGATTCTGACAGATGACATATTTAATTTCCCACAACAGGCCATCAAAAGTTAATCATATTAATGGGAAAATGTGAGCTCAAAAGTGCACAGCAGCAGGAGGAATATGAAACATGATAAGTTGATGTTTACTGCCACTTGGAGTACGGTTATGTAACTGCACCTCTCCATGAGCATGGGTTCACTGGTCAGCTTCAATGGCCCTTTTTATGATGATCAGTCTGTTATTTATCAAAAGTGGCTGGATCTGCAGCTTTTCTGGAGGTGGTGTTGCAAATGAAAAACTGGAAATACAATTCACTCAAAATACCATTTAGACCAGGAGTGTCAAACTCAAAACACACCTTAGGTCGCGGGTTGAACAGGATAAACATTTATTGAACACTCTAAAACTGCATTTTTAAAACTTTAAAACCGTAACTTTTTAACATAATTATGAACTAGATATATAGCATTACCTGTGATAATGTTAGTGTGAATGATGTAAGCTGAGCTGAAGATGCTGGAATTAATAACTGAAAACACTGAAGCTGATAGCTAGCTAAGATATTAGGTAAATGCCAAATTGGACAAAAAAAAACCTAGGTTAGCCAAAACAGATAGAATGTAGCTGAAAGAAATAGCTAAACTTCAAATATCCTAAAAAAAAAATGAAAAAAAGTCTAAATTAGCTAGCATGTAGCTGAAATATTAGCTAAACTCCGAAACAACCTAAAATAACAAAAAAAAAGAGAGGAAATGTTATCTAAATTCAAAAATAGCTTAAAAAAGCTGAAATTGAACAAAAAAGCTAGCATGTAGCTGAAATATTAGCCTACCTCTAAAACCGCATAAAAAACAAACAAAAAAAGCCTTAATTACCCAAACAGCTAGCATGTAGCTGAAATATTAGCTAAACTCCAAAATAGCCTAAGTTTTGGTAAATGCCAAAATAGTCCAAAAAGCTAACAGAATGACAATTTTCAAAACTGTTTAAAATAATTCTGAATAATAAAAGACAGGAATATTATTCCAGAATAAATCAACTTAAACCTTAAATAACTTTAAATATTTTACTCTACATAAAAATATCTTTTGTCAAAATTATACAAGTTAGAAATGAGCTCAAGATAACATCGGGTCATTAATAACAATAAAATAAAATGATTGACTTTGACACGTGTGACTTAGACCTTCATCAAGATCATTTGGTAGAAACTATTCTAACCCTGACGTCCGTCCTCCTCCAGAGTGGAGTGTGTGGGTGTGAGAAGGGTTACACTGAAGTGATGACCTCCCACGGCTTCCTGGACTACTGCACCAGAACCCCGGGGTTCGACAACAACAAGAAGGCGGATGTGAAATCCACGTCTGGGAGATTAAAACCTCGGCCGTCTCAGGCCAACGACCTCTTCAGCGAGTGGACGTTACGGCCTGTCGGACCAGGTACTGAAATGGAAATGTGCACGGCTCAGCCTGAGAACGGCTTTGAACCAGCCTTTGTAGCTGGATCAGAACACCAGGGGAGGAAATCATTCTAGGTCAAAGTTTTTTACAGAGCTCATCATTATAGAGAGAAGAAAAAAAAACTTCAATGGAGCATAAAACTGCAGAGAAATGCAGTGAGCCTGAGAGGAAACTTTGTTATTCTGAACTGGAGGAGAAAGAGATGCTGATGGATGTATACTGAAGTCCTTCTGCTCTGTTTGACACAGATGGAAGAGTGAAGCTGTGGGTTTATGCTGTGGCCGTTGTTGGCTTCATCATTATACTCTTCGTCGTTGTCTTATCATTCCTGATCTGGTAAGTACCACATTTCTGCGTATTAAAAAGTCTAATTCTGTGGTTTTAAAGACTTTTCAGGTGCAGTCACATGAAAAAGCAGGTAAATCCTCTTCAGTCTCACAAAAATACCCTCTTTCTTTTCCTTCCACTAATCTTTAAAGACCCACTCTGATGAAAATGGTCTTTTTAATGTTCTTAATCATCTTCTTGTGACATTTTTGGTGGAGGACACATCAGAACATCAGGAGAAGATGAAAAAATGCAGTTTGAAAAGATTGTGTTTGTCCTCCTCATTTTGATGCATCCTTTTGCAGACAAACAGATCCATGAACGTCTTTGTTTTCCTCGTCTGAGCTGGAATCTTTAAACCAGGAGTGTCAAACTCAATCGTACAAGAGGCCAAAATCCAAAACACACTTTAGGTCGGAACAGGATAAACATTTACTGAACACTCTAAAACTACATTTGAAAACTTTAAAACCACAACGTTTCAACATAAAATAGATATATAGCATTACCTGGGATAATGCTAGTGTGAGTTCTGTTAGCTGAACTGGAAGCTGAAAATGCTAGTGCTGATAGCTGAAGATCCTGAAATTGATAACCAACTAAAATATTAGCTAAATGCCAAGTAAGAATACAAACTGAAAAAAACTAGTTTAGTCGAAACAGCTAGCATGAAATATTAGCTAAAGAACGCTAAGCTAACAACGCTGAAGCCAATAGCTGAAATTACTGACGCTAATAGCTGAAAATGCTTAAGCCAATAGCCACCTAAAATATTAGCTAAATGCCAAATTAGCCTAAAAAAAATTAAAACTAAATTAGCCAAAACAGCTAGCATGTTGCTGAGATATTAGCTAAACTCCAAATTAGCCTAAAAATCTTAGTAAATACCAAGATAGTCAAAAAGCTAGCAGAAGGCCAAATTTTACAAATTTAAAACTGTAACTTTTTAACATAATTATGATTAATTAAAAAGCCAGGAATATTATTTCAGAATAAATCAACTTTAACATTAAATTACTTTTTTAAACTTTTTATTTTTTGCTGTCCATAAAAATGTATTTTGTCAAAATTATCCTTGTTAGAAATGAGAGATAACATCGGGTCAATAATAACAATAAAATAAAATTACCTGGAGGGCCGGATCCGGCCCCCGGGCCTTGACTTTGACACGTGTGTTCCCTAAACTCTAATTAAGACTTCTCCTTTTTATTTTTAAATTAGGTTTGCTCACAAATAATAATGTTACAAAATATCTAAAACCTTTTTTTGAGTTCATCGATAAAATATTATTATTTTCATGACTGAAGAAAACCTTGAGCAGACCCCTGAGGGTCTGAAGCTCTTTAGTTCAGTAAATGTTGACGTGTTCCTCGTGGAGTTGACTTTACTTCATGTGAAGATCATGTAGGAACCCTCTGATTGTTGGATTTAGTTTGCAGCGGCTGAAGCTTCACCTTCTCCTCACACGACTGTCGTTTTAACACATTTTCCATGAGAACAAATGGAAAAGCGAAACCAGAACAGAACCCTGTCAAGTATGAGTTATATTCCCACAACACTGTCTGCCGTGAGCCGCTCTTATCAGATAATGGAATCCTTCGTAAAGAATGAAATCAAGTTGAGCTGCTGTTGGCCGCTCAGCCACATGCTTTCGGTTTTAGTTTTTTATGTCTTATCTCTGCCTTATGTTGCTTTGTCTTTTCTTCAGTCAGCCATCCAAAAGCACGTCTTCTCCACCGCAGAAGCCCCTGACCCTGGCTTATGATGGCGACATGGATATGTAACCGTGCTGCCGAACCTCACGAGGACACCCCCAAATCCTGGTCGTGTGCGGCGTATCGCCGAGCGCATAGACTGGACCCGACGGTCGCTGCTGGAGCTCCTCCCACGACTGGAGCTGCAGCCGGAACAGAGAAACGGAACCAAAGCTGTCCAAGTGACCGTGGACCACTAGTTTTTACCTGCTTGCTACATTACTCAGCCGAGGCCCGGGTCGGACTGAGAGGAACATTCCTGCAGCTCAGAGGAACGGACGAACCAGAGGGACCACTCCTTCTTTTTTATTCTTTTATATCTTTTCTCTGGGTTTACCTTTTTGTTTGTGTGCCTGAGAGTTTCCAGGGAGGACGTGAGGAGTTTGTGATGGTCAAAGGTTTGTCCTCATCAGTGCTGGATGTCTGTCCCTCCGGCCCTCCGGCCCTCCGGCCCTCCGGTCCTCCGATCCAAACAGCCTTTTTTCCACGTTTCTGAACAAACCAGATGATTTATGCACTATGTTAGTGCTGATTCAGTTAGATTTCTTTCTTTCAAACGACTTTTCTAGTGTTTTAACTGTGATGCAAGTTTTTGCCGTCTGATTGTGTTACTTTGTTGATGATGCCATATGTTGTGTACACGTGGAAACCAAAAGCGAGCCTGCCTTGATTTCAAAGACACAGCGATGCAGTTCCTTCTCCTTCATCATCAGCACATGATTTCATCCTTTGAGTTTCGTTTGGTTTGAGGATGGATGCAGTTTGTTTCAAAATCACAAAATCTCTTGATGCAAATCGAATTATTAATACCAGCAAGTGGGAGATTTGACCTCATGACACTCAGACGTGACACATTGAGCACAGATCACCCAAAACCAGGACAGTCGGGACGATTCAGCCGCTGGATGACACTGAAGGACCGCCTACAACCACCAGACCCTTTTCACCGCGACGTCACACAATGGCGACAAAACTGAACGCTTGAACAGTTTAACTTAAATAATAAGAGTTAGGCTTACTAATTGTAATGAAAAATTATCCAATATTTATTTTTATAAATGTACTACCTAACTACTTTCATTTCCTGTCTTAGATCGTTCACAAATCTAAATTTAAGCGTATGAATCCTCCAATATTTGAGGTTTAATTGAAAATATCAACCTTTCATTTGAGCAGATATTATTCTATTCTGCTTGATTTAATTTGAACATATTCTAAGTGCGATCGAGCACAAAGAAGGTTGGAAAATCATCTTTATGTGCAGCAAAGATGCATTTTAATCACTTCCAGGGCTAAACGTAGTTGTTGTTGTTTTAAGGGGTTTTTTGTCGTTTTACGTGGTATTTAGTGAATTATTACAAAAACAGGTTTGGTACAGCAAATATTTTATGCGCAGCTATTAAACCACATATTTTTTAGCTTAAGCGACCAGAAAAAAGAAAAATCCATCATGAATGGATGGATTTTTTAACTTTCAAAATAAGAGTTGCCAAGAAAAAAGTTCAGCACTGGTCGTACGTATTTAGTAAACTGAGTCCAAATAGTCACTTTCACATTTTTGCCAGCAGTTTCCAGTTAATTTGATCTTTTTTTTACCTTTATTTTCCCGCACA
Organism: Oryzias melastigma; assembly: GCF_002922805.2. Taxonomy (NCBI): domain Eukaryota; kingdom Metazoa; phylum Chordata; class Actinopteri; order Beloniformes; family Adrianichthyidae; genus Oryzias; species Oryzias melastigma. The sequence goes on along the minus strand of NC_050532.1, from coordinate 26,706,767 downwards.
TCAGACACGGTTACGAGTAAAAGCAAAGGGGAGAAACATTATTGATCTGATACCTGTCGATATCAATACTAATATCAATATTATTCATAAATGAGGTGGATGTGTCATGAGCCCCAAAATCTCAATTGTTTTTAATCACCGTTGATTTTTCTTTGTAAGTTTCTCTTTTTTAATTACTTAGTAAACATAAAAACAGAATTAAGACAATATTTTAAAATAAATAAAACATATTTTATTAAGATAAAAACTTATAAAAATGAAGAGGTGAATCCTAAACAGTCAACAAACCACAAGAAACAAGAAATTATGGTACAAAAATAAATTAAAATGTTTAACAATAAAAAAAATTATAAAAAAATGGTAGAAATTCAAATAATTTGTAACTTCTTAGCCTTTAAGTAAAATACAAAAACATGAAACATAATTAGTCAAAAATAATTCAGCATTTAAATAAAAGAGGGAAGAATGGCTGCATCCATGCAGGACTGGTGAACGATGCAGAAAGGTTTCAAAGAGTAGAAATATTAATATCGATCCGATACCAACTTCAGATCAATACTATCGATACTTTGGATCGATCCGCCCAGCTCTAGTTAGAACTATGAATGAGCGAAGAGCAGATCACCGGACAGAAAACATTAGTTTCTCTGACTTTTAACTGGTCAGAAAGGATTTTTGCAGCTCTGCGTCTTATTTCCTAGCATTAGCATTAGCATAAATTAGAAGAATAAAATCCTTAATAATTGAACAAGTAACATTCAGTGAAGTACTTATTACCTTCGTCAGAGAAAATGATCCACGACTCGTTTAATATTGTTATTTTAGAATTTGGGGAATCATTCTGCAGGATTACTGACATTTGTGTTTGAGTTTGTGAACGATCTAAAAGAGAAAAATGAAAACATTTTGGTTGGACATTTATACAATAAATATTGTTCAATTTTCCGATACTATTAGTAAGGTTAGCTTTTATTTTTTACATAAAATTGTGTTAAACATCGTTCAGCTGTCAGCTTTGCCGACCTAAAAACCTGTAAACAGGAAGACACTTGTCTCCATTTTGAATGAAAAGGGTCTATTATATAAATAAATGTATTTATTTGTCATCTTTATTTATTTATTTAAGTGTCCTGCACACTTTGGGACTCCTTAATTTATATTTTTGTACTATTTCCACGTTTTTCACATTTTATTTGACATTTATTTTGATTAAAATCCTCACAACAACAACTTTAAATGTATTTCTTCTTTCGTCTCTTTGCTTTGCATCCACCAACCGAAGACTTTAAAGCGTCGTGTCACATGACCACCTTCTGAATGTATCTACTCTGTAACTCTGTAACCTTTCTGGTTGTGCAAATATGGTTGTTACATGTTGAAGGGACTTCTACAGCTGACTGTATGTAGGCATGCTTGACCTGTTCGGCACAAAGTGCTCTAAGTGGCCTTGCAACGACTCTGTTTCCGTCTGCTAAACGTTTTAGATTAGTTTCCTTAGGGTGTGTGTTCATATTTGACCAACAAAAAGCACACAATGTTGGGTCGGAATGAAACACACGACTGGATTGTTGGTAATTTCTGATGACACGTTACAATTCCCCCGAAGGCCCAAAGAGAAGCCGGCCAAATGAATATTAATAAATCTGCTGGGTTATTCCCCAGAACGCTAAGACGACCTTCATCCATTGTTTACAGTACTTTGCTATTTGTGTTAGTATTGTGTGTACATGGAGAAGTGGACATAAATGCAAATAAACTGTGGGTCCATGTAAAACACTTGAGGCTTTCATTGGGTTTGGTGATGTGAAAAACAAAACAATTAGACGGAGTTCTCGATTGTTCCTCCACTTCCTGATAAAATGTAATAAATGCAGGTTTGGAGGCGGAGCCTGGAGCTGATAGACCAGCGGTGTCAAACGCAACGGGGCAAAAATCCAAAACACACCTGAGGTCATGGGCCGAAAAGGATAAACATTTATTGAACACTCTAAAACTACATTTTTAAAACTTTAAAATCATAACTTTTTAACATAATTATGAACTAGATATATAGATAATGCTAGTGAGAATGCTGGAAGCTGAATTTGGTCACTGAAGATGCTAGTGCTGATAGCTAAAGATGTTGAAAAAACCCTGAAGCTGATAGCAAGCTAAAATATTAGCTAAATCCCAAATTAGCCTAAAAAATAAAACAACTTATGTTAGCCAAGAAAGCTAGCATGTAGCTGAAAAAATAGCTAAACTTCAGAATATTTAAAAAAAAACACCTAACTAAGCCAAAACAGCTAGCATGTAGCTGAAATATTAGCTAAACTCCAAATTGCCTAAAAATCTTAGTAAATAACAAAATAGTCCAAAAAACAATCAGAATGACAATTTTTAAAACTTTACAACCGTAACTTTTAAACATAATTCTGAATAATAAAATGCAATAATATTATTCCAGAATAAATCAACTTAAACCTTAAATAACTTTCAATATTTTAATCTCCATAAAAATATATTTTGTCAAAATTATACAAGTTAGAAATGAGAACAAGACAACATCGGGTTATTAAAAATAATGAAATAAAATGATCTGGAGGGCCGGATTCGGCCCCCGGGCCTCGACTTTGACACATGTGCGATAGACAGCTGATAAGATTGATCTCACTCTCCGCCCGGATTCCCACTCTGACGTTCCCAAGGTCCCTGCGTTTTCCAGGAAAACCGACTTTAAAGCTTTGCTCGGACTCATTCGTTTATCTTTGAGTCACTTCTGCTCCGACGAGGTTGAACTTGAACGTTTGTGTCAGCTCAATCAGAGCTGTCAGCTCCAACATGTTTGCAGCGTTTCAGACGCTTTTTTACGTTTCTTTGTTAAATTATTTACCCACCAACAGGGAGTTTTCTATGATATTATTTCTAAATTCAATTCAGTTTACCGTACCAGTCTGCAACACGTTGGTTAAGCACAAGGCCAATTAATTATGGACCGAGTCTGAGTAATTAAACCTATTCATTACAATCCGCCTCCATCGCGTTTCTTGTTATTCGATTCATTTTACAGCAGAGCTGCTCGGCTCGTGGAAACAACACACATCATTAAATATTCATTTTTCCTTTTTCCCTGAGGTTTAACGAGCAGGAAAAGGTAGAGACCTTCATGAGAAACAGAACCAGACGGCGTCATCAGCAGACGCAGAATCAAAGCGCCAGAGATCATGAAAACTGAGAAGAGGTCACCACTCCTGCAGAAGAAAAACGATGGAGTCGGGGGGACAAAAAGAGGAATCTGTGGGTTGTTTAATGGTCCAAAATAATATTAATAATAACTGAAGCCCCAAGCAGCGCTGTAAGGCCTGCGTTATGTTTTGGTCGTTTGGAGTTACATTTTCAGAAGAATCTGCAAAAATAAAACTTTTGGATTTCTTTGGTGAAACGGAGATTTCTTGTTGACCACGCCCACATTCTTGTCATATCTTTTACAGTTGAGTCAGCAATTCATCACATTTTTGCAACACGCTAACGCCATTTTGCGAGCTCGCCATGCTAACACTCTTTAAAGTCTACAAACTAGTTTCCAAACATATTTTATTATTACAACTTTAACGTCTTAATTTTACTAAATAAACATCATAACTGTTAAATTACCAGAATAAATTCATGACTTTAAAAGTCATAAGCTAAATTTATGACTTTTTTTTGGATGAAAATGTACATGTTTTAAAGTCGTAAATTTATGTCTTTAAAAATAGTACATTTACGACTTAAAAAATTTAATTTTACAGGAAAAAATTATTAAGGAGATAAAACACTAGTTCTTTTGGTTTATTGGAGCCTCGGTTAAAGATGAAAGACGTGGAGCGTTTTGTGAAGCTTTAGTTCTGTCCAATCTACTAAAATCAAGTGCACTAGAAATTTCCCAAAAGTCTTTGCGAAAACCTAGCGTGCATCGATGCTCACTAGATTAGCAAATATAGACCACAATGCATTGCGGCTGAACAATTTCTAACACAAAATGTGTTTAAATTAGGGCAGGGAATCGCTTTAAATAAGTTAACTAATTAATCGCATTCTGGGGAAAAATTAATCTCTATTTCGCAACATTTGTTGTTTCATCATGTGGCGACCACTTATCTGCAAATAATCACAACATGACATCACACAAAACACATTTAGAACATTTATTTTTAATGTACGACGGGGTATTAGGGCCACCAAAAAAAAAAAGTAATATTACGACTTTTTTTCTCGTAAATTTACGACTTTTAATCTTGTAAATTTACGAGAATAAAGTCGTATATTTATGACTTTAAAAGTCATAGGCTATATTTACGACTTTTAATCTCGTAAATCTACGAGATTTAAAGTCGTAAATTTAGTCTTATTTATGATCCAAAACATGTCAAAAACGTTTTCTTTACTCATTAAATTACTTTTTATCCATAATTTAGACACAATCAGTTTAGTTGTTAATTTCCCTAAAAATCAACAACTATACTTGATAACACTTTACATTTTTGCTGTACGGCACAAAAAAATTTTCAACTTTGTCTATATTTTTGGCCTTACCTTTAAATATAGAGATATAAAGGATCATATGAGCTCTAGAGCTGCTTGACTACAATGCCAGGAGCATCAAAGATTTAAAACAGCAGCACTTTCACTTCAGAAGTGGCTCCAGTTAATGACCATTTCAGATAAAAAGTCATAAATACAGAAGCTCTAGAGGGAGATCAGATCCTTTGCTTTTTAGATGTAACATTAAATGTACAAAGAGTTTCTCTAAGACTTACAGCTTATTATAAAAATGAGCTAATTAAATAATGAATTCTGCAGGAGAGGCAGAGACTTAAAGGCCAGAAAATTCTCAGCTTTTGGGAAAATGAAGTTCAGGCGAAGTTTGAACACATTTCATATTTTATACGGAGCATTAAAAAGTATTTCCTTAAAAAAAAATAGTTTAGAGTCATGTAAAGTCACATAGAGGGACGTCGAGGGCTTGAGACCAAAGTCTGTCTGCATCAAAAACAATATAATGTTAGAGAGAAACCTGAAATGTGTTGATAATTCTTTTAAAGATTCTTTTAAAGAACCAAAATCTGATGCTAAAAGTGTTAAAAAGCCTAAATCAAGCAAAATCAATGTTTTCTTTTTTAGCTTTAAAGTGTATTATAGTGTTCATTCCTCACTATAAACACCCTCAAAGATGTATTTCTCTGAGTAATCCTCTAAAAAACCTGCTCTCTGAGCACCAGCCCCTCCTAAACCACTCCATTGAGTGACATCACAAAGTGAGAACAGCCCCTTCCAGGAAGAGTCTACTGCCAGCCCCTCCCCCAGGCTAGCACAAACATTTAGCTTCCAGAAGCTAGTAGAAGCTAGCGGTGGGATAAAGGTCTGAGCTTCTTAAGGAAGATATTTACATCCATGTTTGAAAAAAATGTGGATGTTTGTTTTTCGGGTCAAACGCAAACATAATGCTGACGCCGGCTCTAGGATGACGTCATGAAATGGGCGGCACCCATAAGGAGTGAAAGGCGGAGCCTCAGAGATTGACTTGCTTTACTTCCTGGTAGGAAAAGTGTTGATAAAAATAACTCATATTTCATAAATAATTTGTTCTTTAGTGTAATGTATGATCATATACATGGATATAGTTTCCTTTGAAAGGCTAAATGAAATCATGGTGAAGGCTCTTTAAAGTGTAATAACTATGTTTTCTGTTGTTTTTATGAAATTCTCTGATTGTTTGTTTCCAGATGTAACGACATGTTTGGAGACGTTGATGATTTTCTACACTCATCAGAATTCATGTGTGAAGCTCTTCACTGTAGAAATGTTTCTGTCTGCTCCATGAGGCTCCGAGTCTAAAGCTGCAGAGCTGTGAGCCTTCCTGGATCAAACTGTCTTTGTCTTGTATTTGTTTTCCCATGTAGTCGAGTAGCAGCATGTTTCTGAGCTTTTATCAGACAGATTAAGGTCATTTCTCACACAAGGGCTGAGCTTTTTTTTACTAAAAGAAAAGAAACATTCATTATTTCTACGCATATTGAGTTATTTTGATTTGAATTTGTAAAAGGTTAAAATAAATGTATCTTTAGTGTGAAGAAATATGCAAATACAATAAATACTGAAAGTGTTAAAGTGAAACGTGACGTTTTTCAAGGTTGAGAGATTTTTAAGAATTAATTTAAATCAAGTCATATGACAGATACTTTATTAACTTAAGGAATAATAATTCAGAAATCAATAATATATTTCAGTATTGGTAACAAGGTTAATTATAATGCAAGTTGGACCATTGATTTGAAAATTGATCGAATGAGAATTTTAACAGTTCATTAGCAGAAAATCAGTAAAATTGATGTTTATTTTTCACGAATTTTGAAGCTAAAATGTCATTTAATTCTGGAATGACTTGAAAACGTGATTATTTAGCTCAAGATAAACATAAACGTGTGAAATCAAACTGTTATTAATAGATTATAGCACAGAAAGCGACATCGTTCCCTTGTTTTGCGTCTTTGTCGATGCTGGTGCGTTCACGGACAGACCGGGAAACGTGTTATGACCGGACCGCCACCTTTGCCCCCCTCCCACCGGATCCGCTCTCCGGTGGGAGGTTTCCTCTCTCTGCACGCACGGCACGCACAGTCCCGGACGCGTTTTGGGCGAGCACACGTAAGTGGAAACTGTTGCGTTTCATGTCAATCCATCAGCTGATCGGACATCACGCGCGCGCAAACAAGTGTTTTTCAGTCGAGGGGCGCGTGCGTGTTCCGCTCCAGCTGTAAAAACGGACGGCGTGTGTGCGCAGATCGCGCTTCCGCCTCCGTCCTCTGCAGACGGTTGATCTGCGGACACGAATGTGCGTAAAACGCAGAGAAACGCGCAGCGCGCGGAAGTTCTCCCGGCAAACCAAGCAGCGTTCCCCGCCCTAAACACGCGCACGCGCTTTCTGCTCTCTTCCAGACCATGGCCTCTCCTCTGCAGAGTCTGGTCACCGATGATGACCGGTACCAGACAGCCTTCCAGCTGTTCCTGCAGCGCTCCTCCGAGCACCAGTGCATGCTGGACTTCATCCACGCGCAGCTGCCAGACATCCTCGACAGGTAACCGGCCTCAGGGAGACCACCTGTAGAATGCACGGTCATCAGGGGGGGCAGGAGGCAAAAACTGAGCCCAGATCTGATTTTGATGTCATTCAGTTTCTTAAAAATAAATTTTTTGAAGATAATGCCTCCATATTTGTCAACCATTTATCCAGAAAGAAGAAGAAACCGTGATACTTAAACTGATAGAAATTTTGTTTTAATGTTTTTAACATTTTTGCATTTCACTGATTATGGTGGAAATACATCCATCCATCCATTTTCTTGACCGCTTAATCCCATCCGGGGTCGCGGGGCGCCGGAGCCTATCCCGGCTGCTGATGGGCGAAGGCGGGGTACACCCTGGACAGGTCTCCAGTCTGTCGCAGGGCCTCAATCACACACACATTCACTCTCACATTCACACCTAGGGGCAATTTAGAGTCACCAATGAACCTATGAAGCATGTTTTTGGACGGTGGGAGGAAGCTGGAGTCCCCGGTGAAAACCCACGCATGCACGGGGAGAACATGCAAACTCCACACAGAAAGGTCCCAGCCGGGGGTCGAACCGGGGCCTTCTCGCTGTGAGGCGAGAGCGCTAACCACTGCGCCACCGTGCAGCCCATGGTGGAAATCAATTAACAAAATCCATCCTAAAACTATATTTCTGTATTTCTTTATTCAAATTGCTTTGAATGAGGAGCAGGTGGAAAAATGTCAAAACATTGTATAAACTCCAACATGATCACAAGATTATCCTGATCACTTACAGACAATAGATCCATGAACGTCTTTGTTTTCCTCGTCTGAGCTGGAATCTGGATCAGAACCAGACGGCTGCATAGCTCTGATATTACTTTTTCCTTTAATGTTCATTTTAGTTCGGGAGTGTGAGGAGCTGTGAGGTAGTGGGAAAGCATGTGAAAGGAAAACTTTGAGTGATTGGGAGGAAAAGGGGGGCGGGGTTGCTCCACTCCGTCAGTGACGACTCAGATGAATTTCTAATGAACGACTATGTCCTAGAAAACAACTAAAAACATTCCAGGATGTTATTATTGTTATTAACACCTGAAGACGTACTCTGACGCTACACCCACTACAACCACGTAGTCCTACATAACCACCTTAAAACATGTTTTAGCGGAACAGAGATGCATGGTTCACGCATGCGGGGTGAGTGGTGTAGCTCTGCTCTGATTGGGTAGTGACATGCACCCGAAGATCTCCACTCTGCCTTACACTCCAACTATATATTTGATCTATTTTAAAATCATTCCCAGTGGTTGTTTAGTTATGATTTTACAGGTTTTAGCCAAAATCCAAAAATCTATTTAGTTTTTAAGACGTAGTTTCTGCAGAGCGGGACTGTTGGCACAGAAGTTAGCCTCGGCTAATTTCCCATAAACCCTATGCTGCTAGCTTACACAAGCCGAAGCTAACATTAGCATAGCCAGTATCACCATTTAGATCCAGATTCCAGCTCAGTGGATGTATCTGATTTGGACTATTTCTTTTTCAAGCCGCTGGTTTTCATCTGCTCCTGATCCAACAGACTTTGATTAAAGCAATACTCAGAAACACAGTTTAACTCCTAAAATATTTTATTCTACCATGAGAAAACTGCTACAGAAATAGGCTTTTCGTCAGAGTGGAGACTCTGCAAACATACAAAGTCAAAGTGTTGAAGGCGACAGCAGACAGAATCTGCTGGAGAGGAATCAGGAGTTAATTAAAAGGTGTGATGGTGTTAGTAGAAATCAGAAGCTGAGCGTCAGAATCCGCTGTGGCAGCAGTCGGAGTCTTCGTCGCCACATGAGAGCGTGTCGCACTCCCGGGCGCCAGGCAGGATTGACAGTTACAGCCCAAAATGTGACCCACATTTGACAGCTTTGGAGGCGGTAAATTCACGGTTCTGGAGGAAGCGTTCATTCTGTGTGCTCTCCCTGCAGCGTGGGACACGGAAAGCCCCACCTGAACGTCATTGGAGTTGGAAGCGGCGCAGGTAAGATGGGGGGGTGACCTCTGCAGCAGACAGGTGAGGAGACAGCTGCAAAATGAACCCTCCTGGTCCCCTCTGAGGGCGTGGGGGTGTCTGTCCAGTTGTTGGATCAATGTTTAACCTTCACCTGATGAATGGCAGCTCCACCTCCAGCTTTATTGTTTCATAATGCAGCAGCTGCACTTTCCTGCTCAGCCAGCCCCCAGAGTCCTGTTCTCCGTACCGTGTGTCACAGCCAATCCTTTTAATTTACCTGAGCTGCCGTGTCTGGATCATCATGGACTCCCTAATGAACTGTAAACTCCATTAGAATGACTTCAGCATCTCTCCTTGGTCATATTCAGCTTAATCAAAACGATTTAGACCAAATCTGCATATGTTCTTCTTTAAACGACTCATTTGTTCTGACTGTCACCTTTGGAAAAGATGTGGAGCAACAGTTCATCTTTATCAGGGGGGGTCAAACTCAATCGCACAAGGGGCCAAAATCCAAAACACTCCTTAGGTCGAACAGGATAAACATTCATTGAGCAATCTAAAACTACATTCTTTAGAACTTTAAAATTGTAACTTTTTAACATATTTATGAACTAGATACACAGCATTACCTGTGATAATGCTAGCATGAATGCTGTAAGCTGAATTTGGCTGCTGTAGATGCTAATAGCCAGCTAAAATATTAGCTAAATGCCAAATTAGCTTAAAAACCAAGGAGAAAAACTGAGGTTAGCCAAAACAGCTAGTGTGTTAATATTAGCCTAACTCCAAAACGGCCTAAAAAAACCAAAAAAACCTAAATTAGCCAAAACAGCTAGCATGTAGCTGAAATAGTAGCTAAACTCCAAAATAGCCTAAAAAATCTTAGTAAATGCCAAAATTGTCCAAAAAGCTGCAGAATGCCAATTTTTAAAACTTTAAAACCGTAACTTTTTAACATAATTATGAATAATAAAAATGCAGGAATATTATTCCAGAATAAATCAACTTAAACCTTAAATAACTTTAACATTTTACTCTCATTAAAAATATATTTTGTAAAAATTATACAAGTTAGAAATGAGAACAAGATAACATCGGGTCATTAATAACAATAAAATAAAATGATCTGGAGGGCCGGATCCGGCCCCCGGGCCGTGACTTTAACACATGTGATCTATATTGTTTTAGTTATAATCAAAGAGTGTCAAGGTTGACTTTTCTGTTATTATCATATAGACATTTTCCGTCGAACTAAAATGTTGTTTTCTGTTTAAACCTAATTAACATATTTTTCTCTTTGTAAACTCAGTCTTCTTTTGTTTGTCTGTAAGTTCCTCTCGGTCGGTTCTTGCAGGTCAGATTGACCTGGAGATGCTCTCTGAGCTCCACCTGAAGCACCCCGCGGCCACCGTGGATAACGAGGTGGTGGAGCCCAGCGCCCAGCAGCTGCACAACTACAAAGGTACGACAATCCGTTAACACGTCTCCTGATCGCATTCCTCCCATCAGCTCTAGAACAGTCGGAGACACAGAACTGTGGAAATACTAAATCTAACAGTTCTTAATTAGAACCACTGGATGGTTATTGCCTGGATGTTGCTTGAACAACCTGCAACATTTGAGCTTAAACTTAAATTAAATGTATTTGACTTAGTTCTTCTTAGCAGTGAAAAATAAACAATCAAAAGCCAATTAACCACACCTTTTTTTAAAGAAGGAATCTTAAATTTAACCCAAACATTTACAGATATTAAACTAAAAGAAATACATTAGAAACAAAATCAATTAGACAGAAAGGGAAAAAAAACATTTCTGATAAACGAGGTCACTTCCTGTTTCCTGTTGTAGAGGTTTGATGATATTCTCTGGTTTTCTGGAGGGAAACTTAGATGGTGAATAAGATTCTATTTAAAACTGAGTGTGGACCCGTAGAGTTAAAGACATTTGGGCCTTTATGTTGTGGTAAAATGTGAATGATTTGTTTGCCCGGGCGTGTGCATGTGTCCGGTGCACACTAAAGATGGGCTAACAGACTCCTAATTGACCATTATTTACTCGTAGACAGTCGTTTTCCCCCTTAAGACCAGTTGGGACAAAGAGTGTAATAACTGTTACACAACTCAGACATGTAAGTGACCTTTGAAGTAAAGTGTAACTGGAGACAAAAAGTTAAAGATTCACCAGAATCTTGCGCAATTTTAATCAAAGCAGAGTTTTAGTTGATGAACAATATAGAGCTTTTTCTGTTTAAAGATTAATTACAGAAAATAATGTGCATGTTTTCTTCATATAAGCATTCATTTGATTTGCTTCAATACAAAACTATCATTTCTGGAATTCATCAATGTGACCGAAGACAAATCACTTCCAGATTTTTGACGTAAACATGGTTTTATCGCGTTCTAACCGCCATTCTTACGCGTTCAAAGTGTTGTTTTGTTGTGTCACCAACAGGTGACGCTGCTGCGCTTGAAAAAATGGCAAATTCCATGGGCTGGTTCCAGTGGTTAGCACAGATGCACTTTGCTTTTTCCTCATGCAGGAATTGCAAGTTTGACTTTTATTTGGGTTAAACTTTATGACTCTGATTCGGCTCCATATTAACCTCCAAACAACTAAGAAAAATGATAAAGTATTCATTTTTGGGACATTAAACCCTATTTAACGGTTTTAATGAACAATATTTGACAGCTGCAAATTGACTCTAACATTGTTCAGGAGATTTATTACTTTAAAGCTCCTTTCATCGTGTCTGCTGTGTTTTCTCCTGAAGCCGTACCTGTTTACTTGTTGTTTTCTTTGCTTTGTTTGCAGAAAATGTCCTTTTTTTGTGCTGATTCAGTTTCGGTTTTTCATATCTAATGATTCCAGCTGCTGCTGCAGGCAGCTGAGACACCAGTGAAGCTCTGATATCAGCTGTGAAGCGTCTGAATCTGTTCCGGCTGCTTCATCACTGCTGGTCCAACAGCCCCTGAAGCTGTAGCAACATTTAATAACACGTATGACTCGTATTTCCAGGGTTTTCTGATGATGCAGCAGAGAGAATTATTCTGTTTACGTGTTTACCAACATCACCATCTAATCCCTATGAGATCCCGATGTTCTTTCTGACATCTTACCTGGAATAAAATCATGTTAGGGATAATCATTCTTTTGGGATTAAACAGGTGGGATTGAAAAAAAAAAGTGTCTTCTGACTATTTTTGGTCCCTTTTGAGAAAAATCCCTTCATCCAATGAACTTTAGTTGTGTTCTTCCTCTAGAGCGGCGGTCAACAACCTTTCTTTGGTCACGGACTGGTTTAATGTCACAGTATTTTCATGGACTGGTCACCAGTTGGCGCCATATTTTTTTTTTTCTTAGGCTTCAAGCAAAATATCTGCAGCTGTTTTAAACTTTATAGTCATAAAATGTGATCTAGAATTTTTTTCCTGAATCCATAACTAAAAAACAGAACAAAAAATCAGACTCCAACTTCAGCCTCGTTTAAAGGGTAACCAAACTGTAGATCAACTGTTGGCCCCTAAAAATGGGGCTTTATTTATTTATTTACGCTTTAAAAGTGCCGTCTGTTGGTCATAACCTTATTTTTGACAATTTAACATACATTTGTTGTTTGATTCTTGAAATTATCGTCTAAAACCGTCTGTGTGCTGCCCCCTACAGGTTGAAACGAGGTATCACAGTGATTGGTCAGTCCCATCATGCTCTGCAGCTCCAGTATAAAAGCTCCGCCCATCTTTGATTTTGTAACAGTCGGTTGTAAGCGTGTTAGCATTAGCATCTTCCAGCTTCCAGCAGACTTGGAAGTTTGACGACAGAGGTTGAATCCAGAGAACTCCATCCTGGTGACGGGTTTGCTAATATGTTAGCCTTTATGAGCGTACGATGCTAACATCATTTCAGAACTTCTCCTTCAGTCTGGACCGTGAATGCTAACTTTTCAACTTAACAGTCGCCGCAGCTGCTTTAAGAAAATAACGAATAAATGTTTAAAACATGACGAGCGACTTGATGTGCGCTAAGAATGAGTCGATGTGGTGAAAAAATTAAATTTCCTTCAAAATAAAATAATAAATAAAACAGATTTTTTTTTGTCTTTTTCATTCTCCAAAGCAGCAACACGACTCCTCTAACCGAACCTTCTACTCATGTCCTTTTATTCTTAAGCGATGTGTTCTTGCTGACTCTCTTTTGGCGCCTCTTCATTTGTTTATTTCTTTATTTCATCTTTTTAATCATAACGCTGGAAAAGCATAAGTGTTTGCATCAAAACGGTGTCACTAACAGGAAAATGGAGATTCAGTCATTAAAAAAAAAGGTTCAAACCTTCAGGACTTTAATCCGTGTTGCTGCACTCATGGATCTTTTTTTGTTGAATTCCATTTCCACCTCCTCAACAGTTTTCCTGTCAGTGACGAGTGTTTTCTTTTGTTTCTAATGAGGTGTGATGTTACTTAAGAGCTCAATTTTCCTTTTGATCCAAAAAAAAAGCAAATTTTTTGGGTATCTTAGCACATTTGAGAAGTGTAAAGCTCAGTATTGTTGTAAGCAAAGCATTAAAGAGAAACAAGTCAAGTTGATTCATCAGTTTATATTTCCTGTAACATTTTTCTGCTTTTGATGTCATAATAACAGCTGTTTGTTTGGAGAGATAAAGATCTGAGTTTGTTTTAAATATCAGACGTGAACTCTGGGATTGCTTCTCTTCAGTTCTAGTGGGTCAGAAACCAGAGTTGAGCTTCGTTAAATTCAGCTGGAACCAGATGACGGCCGCCCAGTTTGAGGAGCACTGGAAGCTGAAGAAGACGATGAAGAAGGCAGACTTCATCCACATGGTTCAGGTCGGTGTTGAGGAGCTCCCAGCTCTCCGTCTTTGTCACATCTGAGTCATTAGGCAGCACGCCGAATTAATGAATCCCGCGAGAGTGGCGGTCTGTCGGCCGTGGCGTCATGATTACCTGCTCTGGTGAAGTCCTTACCTGTGAAAACCCCACAGATGCTGTACTATGTGAAAGATCCCGGAGCGACCATCAGCTTCTTCCAGCATCTGCTGGCTGAGAAGGGAAAGCTGCTCATCATCCTCGTGTCTGGTGAGAGCTTGTTTCTGTGTCTTTAGGGTTCTATTGATCTGAAGTCTATGGAGGAGGCTGTGATGAGGAGAACATCCTCGTATCAGAAGTATTCTGGTCTTCTCCCAGATGAAGGGCTGCTGGTTCTGTTCCCAATACTCCAGTATGTCAGAGTGTCTTTGGGTAAAAGGCTGAACCCTTAGTGACCTCACATGCTGACCTTTGACACCTCCATGGTTCATTGTGTAGTTGTGAAGCAGTTCAAAAGATCTTTCAGTATCGGTGACAGTATTACTGTTTACATTAAAAAAAAACCTGAAATCCGACGATTCCACAGGTGAGGATTTATTTTACAAAGAGAAATACCAAAACAAAAACTCAGATTTATTTCAAGTGAACATAAATAGAACTGTTGTAAACATTACAGTTCTCTTAGGTTTTGACAGCTGGATGTCATAAAAACCCAAACTGAACCAATTTAAGATATTTTGAACTGACGTTCTCGTCCAAATAAACAACAACAACAACACAGGTGGAGTATTCCTTAGCTGTCTGTCCTTCGTTCATGCACCTTGACAAGTACTTTAAATAAGTATCTTGGTTGTTTTTAGCATTAAGCTAAAACGTTTATTATCCGACTACCGTAGGAGGGGCCAGGTGGTTTCTGGCAGGGAGGGGGAGAGTGGGCGGGGCTTTTTTTTGCAGCAGGCACCCTTAAAACATCTAAAACATCTGAACAGTTCGGTTTTATATTGAATATTGTTGCATTCTTAATATCTGCCAATATTTGCATCATTTGACTTTATCTGTATCGGTCCAATATGAAAAGTTCTGTTTTCAGATACATTTAGATCTCTAACAGATCTCTGGTACTCTGAGGTTTACAGTTCTAGTATTTGTTCTGTTTTCAGGTTATTTTTTTTAGAGATACATGCTGTTCCTATTATATTATATATTATATTATATTTCCAAAGTGATGCTTGTTCCTATGAGATCTCCTGCTGTATGTTTAAAAGGTCGACTACAATGTAAAAAAACAGCTCTAGTTTTTAATGCCTGCAGGACTAAATGTCAATGAGTCGTTTTTTTCTATTTTTTTGTGAGCTAGAATGCTGAGTCATCAGTTTTCTTATCAGCTGCTTTGAACTCAGATTGTGAATATTATCGGGTGAAAACTTGACATTTTCCCAGTTTTTTAAACATTTATGACCGATAATAAATATAAAAGGTGTAAATGAAGCGTACCTCTGTGGTGAGAGTATCAAGTATTCATGAGGACAATAGAAGTTACATCCATGAACAGCACAAACAGGCTCAATACAGTCTGCAGGATTTAGGGGGTTTGATAAAGAAAAAATAGGGTTTAGTTGCAGCTGTGATATATCTTTTCTTTAAAAAGTTAAATAATAAAAAAGAGAATTAAATAATAAAGCTGAAAAAAATACTAGTTGGTCTTTTGTGTCTCTATAAAATGTTTGGCCTTCACACTGTAGCGCCGGGAAACGAAAACAATGAAACGGATTGTAAAATGACTGTATGCTAAACCAACAAAAACAATGACCTCACTTTAGAAAAGTAAATGGAAAAAAAATCAATCAGTACAAATAAAACAATAACTAGGAGAAAAAGTAGAAAATGATTTCTCAAGAAAAACATGGACGAGCAAAAACTCAATTTAGTTTGAATTTGTTTTAAAAATTGATCAATAAACCACAATAATCTAATAAAGGAAGCATTTCAATGGAATTTGATGCTCTATTTGTAGTTTCTTATGTTTGTTTTAGCTGAAAATCCAAAACTTAACGAGATAATTCTTATTAAGACCAGTTTAATCAATAAATCCTGGACAGACCCTGAGAGCATTACCCACAAACCTTTGTTGTTGTCTGTTCCAGGCCAGAGCGGTTGGGGGAAGCTGTGGCGGACCTACCGGCACCAGCTGTGCAACACGGAGATCAGTCAGTGCGTGACCACAGCAGACATCAAGAGCTTCCTGGACTCCACAGGAGTGAGCTACCGGAGCTACGAGCTGCTGTCCCAGCTGGACATCACCGAGTGTTTCACCGAAGGAGACCCAACCGGAGAGCTGCTCCTGGATTTCCTGACAGAGGTGTTGGACTTCAGTAAAACGGCTTCGCCGGAGCTGAAAGCCGGAGTTCTGGAGCTGCTGCGGCACCCGGACTGCAGCGTGGAGAACCAGGGCCGAGTGATCTTCAACAACAACCTCGGAGTCTTAGTGATAGATCACCAGAGCTGAAGCTGCTCTCCATGAAAACGACATCTGTGGTAATGATAGGAAAGATCAATGACTTTAGATTGATTTATTCTAGAACACGTGTCAAAGCCAAGGCCCGGGGGCCGGATCCGGCCCTCCAGGTCATTTTATTGTTATTAATAACCCGATGTTATCTTGAGCTCATTTCTAACTTGTATAATTTTGACAAAATATATTTTTATTAAGAGTAAAATATTAAAGTTCTTTAAGGTTTAAATTGATTTATTCTGGAATAATATTCCTGCCTTTTTATTATTCATAATTATGGTAACAAATTATGTTTTTTCAATCTATGCTTGAAATAAATCAATCAATCAATGAATCAAAAAAGTTACAGTTTTAAAATTTTAAAACTTGGCATTCTGCTAACTTTTTGGACTATTTGGGTATTTACTAAGATTTTTTAGGCACTTTTAGCTAATATTTCATCCACATGCTAGCTGTTTGGGCTAATTTAGGCTTGTCTTTTTAATTTTTTTAGGTTGTTTTGGAGTTAGGCTAATATTTGCACGCTAGCTGTTGTAGTTAATTTAGGTTTTTTTCTGGTTTTTTGGATTGATTGAAGTTTAGCTATTTTTTTCAGTTTCAGTGTGTTTAGCTATCAATTTCAGCATCTTCAGAGGCCAAATTCAGTTTACAGCATTCAGACTAGCATTATCACAGATAATGTTATATATCTAGTTCATGATTTTGTTAAGTTATGGTTTTAAAGTTTTAAAAATATAGTTTTAGTGCTCAGTAGATGTTTATCCAGTTCAGCTGCGCCCTAAAGTGTGTTTTGGATTGTGTCCCCCTGTGTGATTGAGTTTGACACCCGTTCTAGATTTATTACATTTTTTTTAATCAAAATTGTATAATTTCCTGGTTTTGAGGTAGAAAATGTTTCAGTTTGGTGGTGCAGTCAAATCTTCTGAGAATAAAGATCATCCAGTAGAAGTGGTCTGATGGTGTTTCAGTGCAGAACATTCCTCATAACTCACCTGAAAAATGCTCTTTGAGTTTATGTGTGTAAACCTACAGCCACCATACAGACTCCAGCAAACAAGGAGCTGCTGCATCCTTGAGCAGCTAGCGCCACCCGGAGGACAGAATGAAAATTAAGAAAGAAAAACCACCGAGTTATGTAAGTGTTAAAACAGATCAAAGTAACTGGCTAACCTCTCAGAATACTAATTACACTGAAGAGGACCCGGTCCTCTCAGGTCAGACTCCAACTTTAATGAGTGATTTGCCTTAAAATGTAATGAGCTCCACATCAAAGATCTCACTTTGACTCATCCTCTGTTTGGTCTTTCTGTTCCTTTTCTTTGAGGGGTGGGTGCAAACAAACCACCCTCTTAACAAGACTGGGGGTTTCTGCTGCTTTCTGTCAGCCAAAGTTCAGGGGTTGTGCAACAAGCCACGTTGCCAGATTGAGACAGAAACAAGAAAACAGTCTCAAGAAAAAGTTTGTTCTCCTGACCCAGTGAGATTTACAGATACATTCTGGTTGAACAGTCATTGTGAAATTTGAGGTTCTCCCTTATAGCAGAGAATAGCAGACTTTATCTGCTTATGTTTTCTGGAGTAGATTTTCTGCTTTGTTTGAAATTATTTTTTCAGATCAAGTTTAAGCTGCCGGCAGATTTCCGTTTTTTACGCCAATTTCCAGAAACACTTTTTATATTGGATTGAAATTGAGTTCAGGAGCACATTATAACGGGAGTGAATGCAAAAATACTCCATGTGTTTTATATTTTTTATAATAAAAAAAATATAAGCTCCACCAAAAACATAAAATATAATTTTGTGGAATTTAAGGACATTTTTGTTCATTATACAACCTTTATTCATACATTTCTCATAACTGATTACAATAGACTTTTAGCTATTATTTGATCATTCTTAGGTACTTGCATTTTTATGCAATATTTCTGATCTGTGTGACGATGCAGAACACAATTTATATTTATTGTTTCTGTGGTACCAGCTTGGTGAAATTCACCTGTTATGATAATTTTAGCTTTTGACAATTTTACACCTTACTGTCATAATCCAGCTTAAATGAAAATTCAATGTAATTATGTTTAATGACATCAAATTGGTCGACTAAAGTGAAAGAAGTGAGAAAAGTCAAACTAAAAATCCAGCCTTTTTAATTGTGACTTAAAGAAAAGAAAATATAATCCTTTATTTGTCCCATATAAGGGAAATTCCTAAATTGCAGCATTACAGACAGGAGAAGCGCAGTAGGTACAGATAAAAAGATGTTTTTACAAAAACTTACAGTGTAAGAAAAAAAATCTTTTAAATTTCCAAAAAAAAAGTCATAAATTTACAAGAGTGAGAGTTGCCAGATCAGAAAAAGAAGCGACTGCAGCCTCATTTTTTTATTTATTTTTTTATTTTTGTTCTTTTTTTTAGGGCATCAATACAACGAGTATTAGGGCCACCAAAAAAACGTTATATTAAAAGGTTTTTTCTTATAAATGTACAACTTTAAATCTATTAAATTAATGAGAAAAAAACTTGTAATATTCCTTTTTTTTTTTTTTTGGTTGTCCTAATACTCTGACATACTGACGCCATTCTCAAAAAAAAACTAAAATTGCTTCTTTTTCTGACCTGGCAACCCCGAGGAAGAGGTTTTGCTCAGAGAGGCCCACCAGGCAGCTGGAGAAGAGAACAACTGTGCAGCTGAGTGAGACAGAAGAACAACTGTGCAGCTCAGAGACACCGAATCAGACTTTTCTGCACTAAATCAAGGTAAAATTTGACATTTTTAACATCTTTGTTTCACATTCACTCATTTATAGTCAGCTCAGCATTCTCTTTGACTTTTTTAACAAACAAAACTATTTTTTCTTGTTTTTTTTTTGCAGGATTTAGTCATGGCTGCAGACGCGAACCACACGTGTTATGATATCACCACTGTTGACCATTTCCAGTTTTACCTTGAACAGTCAGGAGAGCACTCAGCCATCCTCCAGGGCGTCCAGAACGTCCTGCCCAAAGAGTTTCAGAGGTGCAACAAGTTTTAAGATGTTTGTCTTTTATTCTTTTATGCAAAGTTCAGAATTTGTTTAAAAATGCTTGAAATAAAACATATTTAAAACAAACAGAAACAAATCTGGAAGTTGATTTTACTACTTTTGTGCGTTTGACACATTTTGTTAGTGAAATCTCTGCATTTCACTGCATAAAAAGCGACTTCTAGATCATCTGAGTTTACACTTTTGCTTGTTGAGTTGATCTTAGTTAAGTAATTCTTCTCGTTATTAGAACATGTATGGTTTTAAAATAAATGGGAAATTCTTGTATTTTATCATATGTCCAAATATCAACACAATTTGTTTTTCTCTCTGTTGCAGGATTGCTGAGGGAAAAAGCAGCTTTAATGTTCTCGGTGTTGGAAGTGGTGGAGGTATGTTGGGAAATGAGAGTATTTCTGCAGCAGATGAACCCTCAGGACTCCATTTTATCCAGACACATCCTCATGACACGACCACGAGGAGTCAAAGGTCCAGCAGGTTTAGCTGCGATCAATACTGCTCACAGAGGTTAACGCACAAGGACGCCATCAAAGAGTCTGTTCATTAACACCTGATAAGATAAGACCTCCTGCAGCTAAAGTGTTGATCACAAACGTATTTGGTCAAATTTACACTCTAAAGCAGCGTGTGCAGAGGAAATGTGGCGCTAACGTTTTAGGATTTGCTCCAGGTGAGATGGACGTCCAGATGCTCTCCCTGATGGGGGCGGAGCTTCCTGCTGTTCCCATCACAGCGGATATTGTTGAAGGCAGCTCCAAACTCATCGACCACTTCAAAGGTAACACTGATATAATATGAGGAGTTTGTGTTATGAAGAATCTTATCTTAACCCTTAAACACAGCAGCTCCCTCCAGTGTTTCTGTTCTTTGATTTACTGTAACTTTTCAGCTGCTAACACGATAATTCTGAAGGAGAAAAGCGGAATAAGAACCCAAGTTATCATGTTAACGGCTGAAAAGTTAAAGTCTATAAAAGATTATGGGTTAAAGCATCAGGTGTTAAAGGGTTAAACATGTAGCAAAGTTTTCTTTTGCTTTCACATTTAAAAATTATATTTTTAGAAATTTCCTCTCCACTAATTCCTTAATTTTATGGAGAGAAAATAGACTCACTCAAATGTGTGTGTTATTCTTGGTTTGTGTGCATAGCTTTGGATTTTTGTGTAGTTTTTTATTTGTGTGCATAACTTTGGAGTGGTGCATGTGTAATTGTTGATTTGTGCGTGCATTTTATTGTTTGCACATAGGTTAAAAAAATTCAAAATAAAAAAATGACAAATTAAAATTCCAATTTAGAACTAATAACAAGCAAATCTTTAAATAATTATGCACGAATGCACACACAAAACCACATTTATGCACAAATCAAGAATTAATCACGCATAAATCAGGGCGATACTCATTTATCTCCATATTTTTTTTCATTTACTATCCACAAAAAATCAAAGTTATGCAGGTATTCTGTTGAAGAAGAAAAAAAAAGCCAGAGTTTCCCCTGAATTATCATAGTCAGGGACTTAAAGAACAGGCCTGCTTTCACAAAAAAAAACATATTTAAATAAATATTCATGCTTTTGAAAGTATCAATAAAATGATTTCATAATTTTATCTGTAAATCTGAAAATTGATATTTTTACTGATAGTGACCAAAGTTTTAACTTTCATTTCAATTTTAAACTTTTACCTATTTTTAACTTTTGCATTTTATCATTAGAATCCATTTCCGTATTCTCTATGTATATGATGTCACTGTTTTGATCATGTTTTTCTCGTTTCATTACTTTTGCTTGAAAGCGTTGGTGGCAAAGTCGCCTCAGATCCAGAAGATCCCGTTTTCCTGGCATCCCATGTCCAGTGAGGACTACGAGAAGATGGTGAAAGCCAAAGGAGACGCCAAGAAGTTTGACTTTATTCACATGATTCAGGTACCAGAGCCCTTCTCTCATCCTGACTCGCGTGATACTGTGGTTAAAAGGACAGCCGTTTCAACTTTAAAAGGTTTTATCTCTGTTTGTGATTCTGGAAGTTTTCATTTTTTCTTTTGAACAGATGATTTATTATGTGGATAGTCTGGACGGAACCATCAAGTTCTACCACAGCCTTCTGAAAAATAACGGCAGGCTGATGATCATCGTTGAAGCAGGTAAGCCACTTAAAGTTCATGAGATTGTTTTTATTCAATTCAAATTCTGATTAATGCAAAAATGGGAGAATTTAGCAAAATAATGTATGTTATAGTTGTAGAGTGGCGCCCTCTAGTGGTTCAATAATGTCTGTGTTTCACTATCTTGAGGAAAAAGATGCACAAAGGGGAAATGATTAACTGGATTTGTGGATGCAGCTGATAGCGGCTGGGACATCCTGTGGAAGACCTTCAAGACGGAGCTGTGCGGCGGCAGCTTGTCCGAGTACCGCTCCTCCGGGGAGGTGGTCACCTGCCTGCAGAATCTGGGTCTGAAGTTCGAGGAGCATTTAGTCCCAAACAGCTTTGACATCAGCGAGTGCTTCGATCCAAAGAGCGTCGTCGGAGAACGTCTGCTGAGCTTCATGACGGCTAAAGATCACTTCAAGGAGTCCTTCACCCCGGAGGTCAGAGCCGGCATCCTGGAGCTGCTGAGGAGCAAGTGCAGCGAAGAGAAGGAGGGAAGAGTGTTCTTCAACAGTAACCTGAAATGCATTCTTGTTCATGCTTGAGCGTGTATTCAGAAGTAATCAGTGTTTTTTCAGAAAAAAAGAATATAAACTGTTTGGACAACTTTGGTTTCAGTTTCTGCTTAAATCATCAGAAATCTGCTTTTTTGCCAAAGCTTTAGTGAAACTAAATGATTTTATAGTTAGTTTTTCAACCTGAGGCTCCAGAGACATGTGTGGCTCTTTTACCAACCATAGAGGCTCACTGGTTGAAAAAAGATATATATAAAAGTACTAAATTAGTATTAGATTAGCCAAATAGTTTATAAATGTATGGCTGAGGTGCACCTAAAACAGGGGTCTGCAACCGTTGATGCTAAAAGAGCCATTTGGGACAAAGGAGAGCCTCAAATTCCACTTTAAGGTTTAAAAAAATACACTTTATTTGTGTTTGTGTGGCAGTTTAGCCATTCATTTCTAAAATTAACAGTCATTTAACCCTGTAAAGCCCACTACATCAAATAATTTACATAAAATTCAATTTTTTTGCATAATATTTGAATATCAATCATGATCAAATGTGTGATTCGGCAAAAATGTTGTTAAGGAAAACAAAAAGCACCTTATTTAGCCATAGTTTCAAATTTGATCCAGTCATTTTTAACATGAAGAAACTGTATTATAAATACACAATTATCACAGAAAGTTGTAATTTAGGGGGAAAAAATAACAATAGATTAGCTAGTCTCAACCTAAATGTTCAAAATTAGCAAAACGTTTTCCCGCCAAAACTGTTTTTAGATGTCACGGGGGCAGCCATTTTGAAATGAGCAGGAAAAGCCTTTCTACTGCCTCTAGTGGAATGAAAGTGCACTGCACAACAGAAAACGGACTGAGTTACATACAAATAGGCTTTTAAGGAAAGTCTTGATTATGCTAATGAGAACTACGTGTATCAAATATTCTACACGGGGTTAATTATAACAGTATTCTTCAGTATGTAACAACATTTTCTTTTACTTTTGATAATAACACATACACCTTTGTTTTTTTTTCAAAATAAAATATATAGTGCTTAAATTAGAATTGCCACTCGAACATGGTATTTTTCTAATATTGTGTTTTTGTAGCTTCATCCTTTTCCTTATTTACTATATGAACATGTCAACATTGGTTTAGAATCTAATTTTATTTTAAATCTATACATGTAATATAAATGAAATACAATACACTAAGACACTGTGCAGCAGAATGTGCTTTAAATCTTATTCTAATAACAATGCACCACCAAACTTATATCAAGTGAACCATTTTTATTTTATTGAGAAAGAGCCACACTGGAGTAATAAAGAGGTTGCAGACCCCTGGCATAGGAGTAAGATAAACCAGGTTTTTAGATCCCTGCTGACGTCAAACGGCCTTGTTTTCTCAACAGAATACATAGATTTCAGGCAGAAGTCACTAAAGACCAAAGCAATAACACAGAAATGTCATTTTTATCTTGAGTTGTTTGAAACATTTCATAGGAGTGCATTAGTGGGGTGATCCTGTTCGGAACATGGGGTCTTTTATTTTGAAAGGACTTCATACGAACTTCTGACAAAAGTTAAAGGAAAAAAAAGCACATTTTTAGAAAATGTATTTAAAAAAAAGAAATTTATTGTAAAAGTAACAAAACAAAGCAGCATCACATTTTCCTAAATGGTAAAATTAGACTTTTGCATCTAAAAATGTCTTATCAAAGGAAGCTGAAGTCGTGTTTCCATAAAACAGAGTTATTAAAGCTTTTCCTGAATCCCACCGGCTTCAACATGAAGGAAAGCGCTTCTGCTCCAATATCCTCATGAAATATGACTTTATTTGAGTTTAATTTCCACAGTATATACATTGAAAAACCTAATTAAGCTTCAGACTGACAGCTTGCCAAATGCTGTAGTCATCTAACAGCTTGAACGGCTACAGCCCCCCCATGACCTGAATCAAGCAGGTGCAGGAAATGATGGAGGGGAGTAATGTTACCGCTGAGGTTTGGTTATAGGGCGTGGCTTTACCTCAAAAAACAATCGACCTTCAGTCAGTGTTTGGAGATTGACACTTTTGAAATGAATGTAAATAAAACTAGTTTTTTGGCAGAAATGAAAGGGTTTGAGCATAAAAACACAGAATGACACGTCAGTCGTCTTCAGGCAGAAGTTTGTGATGTTTTATTCTGATGTCTTTGGAATGAAGGAGAAAAGGTTTTCAGAGACATCTTCATCAGTGTGAACCTGACAGCAGAGAAAAAAACATGTAAATCAGCTGAGATGAAAGTGACTCATTTTTGTTTGTTTTTGTGCTGCTGTGTGATGATGGAGAACCAGAGGAGTGCATCATACAGACACAAAGAGATTTTAGAGCATTTCAGCGTGAAAGACAACACTGGTCTCCATCCTGGACCAGATTCAGGTGGTTTTGATTCAGATTTAAGGGGGATTCAGACTGGAAAAATGGTTTGTTCTGGACCGAGTTCGCCTGCTAGAGCCTGCGACTACATCCTGCCAAAGCTGCTGACTTATCTGCTTCCTGATTTGCCATTTCTGATTTCCGGCTGATGCCTAAACTTGATGTTGTGACCGGCTTGGACCTTTTGTGTCTTGGATTTGGGTCTTGTCCAACGGTGCCTCTCTCTCTCCTCCTCCTCCTTACCTGGATCTCCATGACGCACAGTTGGATCAGGGTCCACTTAAACATATCCTCATTGTTGAGGTAAACTAACTAACTCTGGTTCACTTTAAGCCACATGAGTCAAAGTCAAGGCCCGGGGGCCGAATCTGGCCCTCTGGGCAAATACATCTGGCCCTTCCAGATCATTTCATTGTTATTAATGACCCGATGTTATCTTGCGCTCATTTCTAACTTGTATAATTGTGACAAAATATATTTTTATGGAGAGTAAAATACTGAAAGTAATTAAAGGGGCCATACCATGATTTTCTTCAGCCTCTCAGAGTGAACTATATCCATACATATGATCATATATTACCTTTGGAACACTGAAAAACTAATTATTTATGAAATATTAGTTATTTTCACCCAAAAGTAAAAGGACTTGATTCTTGAAGCTCCGCCTACTGCTGCGTGTGGCTGCCGCCCATTTCATGACGTCATCCTAGAGCCTTCAGCAGCATGTCTGCATTTCACCCACGAAAATAATCCAAACTTCTTCTAAGATGGATGCACATACCAAATATCACAACACACACAGACTCGAGTTTACATGACTGCTTTTTCGTATTTATGTTAAAAAGTTTCATTTTTAAAAATGTCGTTTTAGTTTGTTTAATAAAGGTTTAACCAGTTCGGCCCACGACTTAAGGTGTGTTTTGGGTTCTGGCCCCGTGTGCGAATGAGTTTGACAAAGCAGACCAAATGTGTCCCGTCTGGATACAAATTTAGTTTTCTGTCAGAAACTTGGTAAAATAAGATCCATTCATTTTCTAAATCTGCTTTATGCTTTTTGGGGTGATGGGGCTTCTGGAGCAAACTGCACACAGACATTACCCAGAGTGTCCTCACTGTGTGGCTGACCGCTACACCACAGTGCAGCCAGATATTGTTAAGCAATTATATTATCATCATTTGTTTAAAAAATTGATTATTATGATGTTCTTTTAGTCTGCAGACAATGCTGTCTGCACCTGCTCTTCTCTGCGCTCTCCAGTAGATGGCAGCCTGACTTCACACATGAACAGAACATCTGAGAGTTATAGGTTTTATTAAAAACAACCAAACTACACTTTTCAAAGAGTAAATCAGATGAAATCTTCTGGTTCCACTCCTGAAGCAGATAAAAATCCCAGCACTGCTGCCACGGATGCACCAAAGCCTGTCAGAGCACTGATGCCTTGTCTCAAGCCATCTAGCAAATGTATTCTGGATGCCCAATTAGCTCATTAGCTTTAATAGATCAGTAATTGAAATTCATCAGAAACCCTTGTCAGCGCGCTCCCCCTCGATGTCAGCGGGCCTTAAACACCTGCTCCGGCTCCATCACCAGCGGTCCTCGCTGGGCTCCCTCATTCTGCAGAATGACAGAGCATTAGTCACTGAGATAATCAACCTCAACACACTGTTTGCAGCTAATGTTCTTCGGGAACTATTTACTTCATGAGCTGGTTGGTGTCTTATCACAGAAGAAGTTCTCCACTAGATGAATGAGCCCAAATGTTCGCAGATCATCTTGTTTTCCAAATGATTTATTCTCCAGCTGGACATCGTCACGTTGTTAGCTGGATATTGTATTCATTTACGTTTTTTTTCCATCTGCTTATTAGCGTCTGCCAGCATGATGAGCATCCGCTCCCAAGAGAGAGCAACGTTTCAGGCATATGAACCTCATCGGCTTCAAACCGAAAACCCTCTGAAAAACTGAATCCATAAATCAGGAGCGTCAAACTCAATCGCACAAGGGGCCAAAATCCAAAACATAAGTCGCGGGCCGAACGGGATAAACATTTATTGAACACTAAAACTAAATTATTAAAACTTTAAAACTGTAATTTTTTAAACATAATTATGGACCACCTGTGATAATGCTAGTGTGAATGCTGGAAGCTGAATTTGGCCGCTGAAGATGCTGAAAATGCAGAAACTGATAGCTAAAAACGCTGAAGATAAAAGCTGAAATCACTGAAGCTGATAGTTGAAAATGCTGAAGTTGATAGCCAGCTAAAATATCAGCTAAATGCTAAATTAGCCTTAAAAAACATGGGTAAGCCAAAACAGCTAGCATGTAGCTGAATATCTGCTAAACTCCAAAACAGCAAAAAACAAAAAAACCTAAATTAGCCAAAACTGCTAGCATGTAGCTGAAAAAAACTGAACTTCAAAATATAAAAAAAAACCTTAAAAAAGCTTAAATTAGCTAAAACAGCAAGCATGTAGCTGAATATCTGCTAAACTCCAAAACAGCAAAAAACAAAAAGTATAAATAAGCAAAAACAGCTAGCATGTCTGAAATATCTGCTAAACTCCAAAACAGCAAAAAACAAAAGTATAAATAAGCAAAAACAGCTAGCATGTAGCTGAAAAAATGCTGAACTTCTAAATATTAAAAAAAAACTTTAAAAAACCTAAATTAGCCAAAATATAAAAAAAAACCTTAAAAAAGCTTAAATTAGCTAAAACAGCTAGCATGTAGCTGAATATCTGCTAAACTCCAAAACAGCAAAAAACAAAAAGTATAAATAAGCAAAAACAGCTAGCATGTCTGAAATATCTGCTAAACTCCAAAACAGCAAAAAACAAAAGTATAAATAAGCAAAAACAGCTAGCATGTAGCTGAAAAAATGCTGAACTTCTAAATATTAAAAAAAAACTTTAAAAAACCTAAATTAGCCAAAATATAAAAAAAAACCTTAAAAAAGCTTAAATTAGCTAAAACAGCTAGCATGTAGCTGAATATCTGCTAAACTCCAAAACAGCAAAAAACAAAAAAACCTAAATTAGCCAAAACAGCTAGCATGTAGCTGAAAAAAAAGCTGAACTTAAAAATATAAAAAAAACTTAAAAAAGCTTAAATTAGCTAAAACAGCAAGCATGTAGCTGAATATCTGCTAAACTCCAAAAACAGCAAAAAACAAAAAGTATAAATAAGCAAAAACAGCTAGCATGTCTGAAATATCTGATAAACTCCAAAATAGCCACAAAAACAAACAAAAAAAACCTAAATTAGCCAAAAAATCTAGCATGTAGCTAAAATATTAGCTAAAGTCCAAAATAACCTAAAACCTCTTGTGCAAAAATAGTCCAAAAAGTTAGCAGACTGACAATATTTAAAACTTTTAAACCATAACTTTTCAACATAATTATGAATAATAAAAAGCAGGAATATTATTCCAGAATAAATCAACTTTAACTTAAATAACTTTCAATATTTTACCCTTAATAAAAATATATTTTGTCAAAGTTATTAAAGTTAGAAATGAGCTCAAGATAACATCGGGCCATTAATAACAATAAAACAAAATGATCTGGAGGTCCGGATAGAATTACACGGAGGGCCGGATCCGGCCCCCGGGCCTTGACTTTGACACATCCCTTAAATACTCGCTTCCTGGTTAAACGCTGCAGCCACATTTCATGGCGGATGCGGAGAAGCATCCAGGTGAAAACCCTCTTTCGGGGCAGAGAGTGCTCTTTAGGACTAGGCAGAGGATAAGAGCTGAGCTTTTGACCTCGCTTCCTTAAGCCGCATTTCAACTGAATTAACCTTTTGTGGGTGTCTGGGTCTTTAAAGGTGGTCCTTTTCTTGCCCCCACCTCCATTTAAACTCCAGGATCTAGGGATAAACAGGCTTGCAGGGAGACACTCCACCCCCATAACACCCTGGTATTAAGATAGCAGCTTTCTAGTACTACTCTGCAGTATCTGGTAAAACCTGTTACCTCAAAAGTGTGAAGAAGTTGTAATTGTTTGACTGTAACGCGCGAGCTGTAAAAGGATTACAGGAATATGAGATTTCTCTGTGATTGTTTTACTGCATTCACATTTAACGGTAAAGCTGGAGGAGCGTAACATGAACTGATTTGTGATTGGACGGATTTAATGTGGCTGGAGTGCTCTTACTGGAACAACAGTATGTGTGAGTAAATCTTATCAGAGGAGAAAGTCTGACACTCCACGGGAGAGGAAGAGAGACACTTACAGTTTGGATTTTATTATCCACACTTCAAGCCACGCCTCCAATAGGAAGTGGTTCAGTTCAGGTGAAAACTGGACCGTTTGAATATATAAACCCTGGTTTGGCGTTTGGCGTGTCCACCACCAGATGTGTGGACTAGATTGTAGATAGCTGCATTAGATATGCAAAACGTGTGATATCACCCAAATAAACCAATGTTTTTAAGATGATGTAACATAGAAACCATAAAACTTAATGCTAGGACTCGTTTTAATAGTGGCATAAGAAGATCATACATGTTTGTCCTTTGTTTAAACCATTGACTGTAAACGAAAACTGGAGTTAACAAGTGTGATGTCACCCAAAATAGTTTACTTCCAGCTCCAACCAATTAAATCATTTCTGTCATTTTTTTTTAAAATATGGACTCCGCCATGTTGGGGCCAGAAACCGTCAGTAAGCAGCAATTTGTTCGAGTCGACGCTTCTATTCCAACCACTCTCACCAATCAGGAGTAAGCTTGTTGTAAGGCCACACCCCTTCCACTTGAAATCAGGCTACATGAAGTCTGTGGCTGTGGGGGCCAGCAAGTATCTGATTGGTCAGTTTATAAAAAAAAAAAAAACATGAAAAAGTTAAAGAAGTTGTTAAAAAATAGTATCAGAGCAAGAATGGTTATTCTGACCATTTATTTCTCTATAGAAGTCTATGGGATTTTGGCTTCTTGGAGCCTGTGGGTACTTCCTGTTTGGAGCATGAGGGGGAGGGGTCACTCAGTCCAGTTATTATATACAGTCATTGGTTCAAACAAGCTTGGTGTGAAGTACTTAAGTAAATTGACTTCATTGCTTTACTTAAGTGTCTTTTAGCTACTTTGTACTTGTACTGAAAATACAAAAATAAGAGCAACTTTTACTCTCTACTCAACTATATTTTTATGTACTCATTTGAGTGGACACTTCCGGTCACTAGTTACATCTTTATCTACTCCATCATGGCTGGTTTGTTGGGCGGATTAGACGATATCTGCAGGATACTGAAGGTACTGAGCTAAATCCTAAATCCTAGTAGTAGATCTACCAACCAGGAAGTAACAAAACGTTGTAGTACTGCAAGTGACTAGAGAGGCCGGTGCTCAGTAATTCCCCATTGACTATAGTGTTAAAATCGTCCTGAAAACCTTCCCACCTCTACTGAAATGATCATTAAGGCTCAATTCTCCGATACCAGAGAGTTTTTCTTAGCGACGCTTTGTTTTTTATTTATATGTAAAATTGTTAGTCTTTTTTGAACAATTGAGTGCGACTAAAAATTAACGCTTTGTTCTATTTTTTATCAATTTTTTTCTGTCATTTTGAAACAGTGAGATGTTAATTTTCATTCCTTCTAATTCGGTCATTTATAATATCAGGAAATAAATCCTCAAACTGTTTAACAGTTTAATTTTTTCTTCACATTTCTTCACATATATATATATATATATATATATATATATATATATATGAGACATAATAGACTATCTAAAGACATCTAGTTATTAAAACCTTCAAAATCAAAAGGTAGACGACAATGAGAAATTAGTGCTCTTTTTTTATTTTTTTATTTTAATAATTCTGAACAGATTTTTTTTTTGGTGTAATTTGGTCTTTTCAGCCATGATTCTTCTTATCATTCCCACCTGGCCTGTGTTAATCACCACACCTGCTGTTCATTTTCATTACTCCATCTGTGTATACCTGCAGCTTGGTTTCAGGTAGGTTCCTTCAGGTTCCTGCAGTGAGAGTTACATATTTACTGTAGGATGTCGTCGTCGTGTTAAGAAGTCAATCTGTTTGCGGCTTTTTTTCCCAGCGGTCTTAATACATGACAGAATGTTTTGATAAAACATGTCTATACTTTAAGTCAAGAGCATCTTCTGTCATATTTATATGGTTACACTTAGTTGTCATAAGAGCAAACAAGTATACAGCAATACATGAAGTTTGGTGAGATAATAAATAGTAATGCTGGTAAATCAGGACGTAATGATTCACTGGTCCTACCTTATTTTCAACAAACAAAAGGAAAATTTCCCTTTGATAACTAAAATATATGAACAATGTATTTAATTTGAATGGAAGTCTTTTTTTGATTGATTCTTCTATATGTATATATGCATTTAGAGCCCATAGTTTTCTAAATTTTGTAATTTCATGAGTATTTCTTCCAAATTGAACACATTTTTTCTGTTCACATTACGCTGCACTAAAAGGATTCCTGTTTTTCATGTCGTTCCTCTCCTCTTCTTGTATCTGAGGAGATGGTTTCAATCCAGAGACATCCTTGGTGCAAAGCCCTCTTCAGAACAGGCCATAAAGGAGCTCTAAATACATCAGTCCCCCTTTAATGGGTGGAGGGTCTGAAATATAGCCTGATCCCCGTCCTGTAAATGGCCGCCCTCTGAGGTGTATTTCACTCCAGAGAATTTATCCTGTTGGGAGTCGGTGTTTTATCGTAGCCCTCCGCGTACACCGAGATAAGGCTAATGATGCTCAGTACTTTTATTTTTAATTCCTTGTAAATGCTCAGTAAAAAGCAGGTACCGGCTCACTCAGAGTGAATCCTGCTGCTATAAACTCGGCGGCTTTGCTTAAGTTACAGCAATTAAAGCGAGGCTGTGCTGAGTTTACCTCTGTCTGTCTCATTAATCTAACAATTCAAGTCATTATACGCTGATCTCCTGCACTTTTCCTGCGGGTTTCAAAATGGAGGATTGCCACAGATAAGCCACGACTTGATATTTATTCCAGCTATTATACCAGCAGAGATCAACTGGGCCAAAAAAACCACGCCACTAATTGACTCTTTCTGCTCATGCTTTGATCAATTTCAGATAACGCTGCACATTTGGAGAATTAAACAAACTCCGACTGAGTATTTGTTTAGCAACTCTGACTGTGAAACTCATCCCGAGAGGACGAGTTCTGGTAAAAATAGGACACTTTGAGGAGAATTTGTGTGTGGCTGACAAAGTGTGATAACAATTTTGAGAAACAACTTGATTTTGACTTGCAGCCATGCTCTTTTAAGCCTATATTTGCTTGAGTGATAAAAGAAGTTGCTGCCACTGGTTCACTTTGTCAGCTGGGAGAGCTCCTGGGGGCAACATCCTCCATAATTACTCTCCATGACATTCAGCCTCGCTAAACGCTCGTCCTGAGGCTCTTTGTTTGGGGCGCCACTTGTCAGTTTTTTCTGTAGCTCATGAATTTTTGCTCCGATGACGACAAAGTCCATATTTTGAATCAATTAGTTGAATTCTTCAGAGGAACAGATCGTGGTAGATGGAGATGGTTCGGACACGTTGAGAGGGAGGATGACGTCGGTCTAAATCAGGGGTGTCAAACTCATTTTGGTTCCCATTCAACCCGTCTGATCTCAAGTGGGCCGGACCGGTAATATAACAGCAAAATAACCCATGCTCAACTTGTTATTTGTAGCTTTGTTTTTGTTTATTCTCAGTTGGAAAAAATGCTTCAAAACACCCAGTAGCCTAATCACTATTATTAGTATTACTAATAGAGGTATTGTTATTATCTTTTTGACAACAACATTTTTGTGACTGTGGTTTCACACCTGATCATTTTCATAGCCACTTAACAGCGGTGAGGAACCTAACTGGATCATACCCAGACACGTTTGCACAGAAGTGAAGTTGCCTCTGGTCACATGCAAGATGGCGCCAGAAACGATCTCCAGCCGGAAGCGGAACTTTTGCAACGAAATTTCAAAACTGATATTTTCTAAACTTTTCAGAACTATCAGCTTTGAAGCTTTTAAATGTGAATAAACTGTAAGTGTCTGGCAGTTTAATGTGAAAGATGAGCTTCAAATGGACAGAGAACATTCATGGTTTTATTTCTTTCAAGTCATCATTAACAAGTGTTCACATCTGAAGAACTACACGCGATTACCTGCGGAGAAAGAACTGGCAAAATGCCGCTTTTTCTCTGTGAATCAGCTGATCAGAGGCGGCGAAATGTCATTTTTTTCTGACAGCGTCACAGAGGACAAAATACCAAAAAAAGGTTGAAAAAAAAAAAGATTTTTCTAGCGTCATCTTTTTCCTCTGTGGCCAGATTCTCCTGTAGAAATGCTGCATATTTCTTGATCTCTTTTTATGGTGGTATTTCTTTTCCGTTACTCCCCCTAGTGGGAGAATTGCGCATTGCGGTCATTTCTTTACATAACCATAACTGGCCAAGGAATGGGCTAAAACTGTTTTTTTTTTCAACATCCTTTTTAGCTTTTTGTCTTCATTAAGACTGGTCCAGATTAAATCACTTGGTGGGCCGGATACGGCCCGCGGGCCGGATGTTTGACTGGTCTAGAGGAAGCCCAAAGAGGAGATTGTGGTTGATTGGAGTCAGAAGGATACAGAGGACACTATCTGACAGAGGTAAAGGATTTCCCAACTAAAGGGAGAAGCTGAAAGACCGAAGTAAAACTGAAATGTCATACTCTCCTCACTACCAGGGATTTTTAATCTACCAAAATCTACGAATCCCAGAGCCGATTCCCTTACATTGGGTAACATTGGAAAGTAGAAAGTATCTGTAGATACCAAGACTGTTCATTCAGTAGTTTGCAGTGGTTGGAGAAATTTAGGTTCAGAAATTTGCCTCAATAGGCAGGAGGGTCTTGTAAATGTTTCATTTTTTTAGGGATAATTGGACTATTTTAGTATAGAGGGACAACATGTGAATTTCACTGCACCAAACAGAAACAAAGACCTACAAACTTGTTTCTCGAAAAAACAGCTTGCAAGAATAATGAATTTATCAATAGTAAAACAATCTTAATTTTAGAAAACGTGTCCTAGTGACTAAAATAGTTTTCTTTTAAAAAGTAATTCTTTGTAAAACCATTTTTATTAAAGAACATCTGCCAATGAGGTGTCTTTTTTTTCTTCTAAAAATCTAAAAGTTTGCATTGTGAGGCCCTTTTTTCAATGCCTTTTTACCAATTCCACAAAGCTGTTTCAACAAAAGTCTACTAGAAAATTAAAACGGTTACTAAGAAACAAAGAGGCTATTAGTCAGAAGGAAATTCAAAGATTCAGTGGCCTCTAGGTGGCAGTAGAGTCCTCATTCAATATAACAACTAAGATGAATGAAAATACAAATTCTGTCGTATTAGGCTAATTCTCTGTGATCCTATAACAAACTGTTCTGTCACATCTTTTGTTTCTGTAGGTACTTTTGAGAAAATTGATTCTTTTGGAAAAGCGAAGGTCCCTAAATTTATTTTATTTTTATTATTGTAGACACAGATAAATGCAATTGATTTGTTTGACTTTTAACTCATAAAATGTATGTTTTCAAAGCTTTAAATCATTCATTTCAGTTTTCACACTTCATAAGTAAAAATGTCCTTTTGTAGCAGATTGGTCTAAGAGACTTTTGCATAAATCTCCAGCAGTTTTTGATCCAATTAGTTAAAAAATGACATGGACTCACTCCTTAGTCATCTAAATGTTGATCCTTATCTTGGGGGAAAAAACAGACTTGTTTTAGTCAACATTATGAATAAACAAGACCTGTAGCATAAACCTAAAGAAATCATTTCAGAAGTTGATGCCAGTCTGGGAAATCTGTGCTTAATCGCTTTAATGAATAAGGCCTCATATTTCCCCGCAGATCGGCTGTGTCTTTATTATTCTCTTCTGTGCATTAATCACCTCGCATCTTTCTCGTTTGCTCTCACTAAATGCCATTTCTGTTTCACATCCGTTCAGTCACTCTTAAATACCCTCCCTCTTGTGGGCGTCGGCCTGATTGTGCCAGAAAATGGAGTCGGACACTCCTGGGGCCTCGTTTCAGGAGCGGGTCCCTCAAACTGCCCCCCTCCCCTTCATAAGTCATGACGGGGGTTTCCACTCCCCCTGTGGTTTCTTTTCACCTCTGGTGTTTGTTGATTAAACCTCTACTTTGTAAAATTGTCAGACAATTGAAGTTTAAAACCTGAACACAGTTGAGAGAGTTGTGGGACTAGAGAATCTCAGGAAAAGCTCCTGTGTCTCATTTAGGAGCTGAGACACAAGTTCCCACCTAAAGGAGAGACTTTCCAGAGTCACCCAGGACGACGGCAGCAGAAGCTTTGGATTGTGACAAAAATACAAAGGTTTTTTTTTTTTTTAACCCTGGAGAACCCGTGTGGTCACAATTATCTACTGTTTTTTTTATTTTTTTTTCAATTTTTTGCTGCTGTTAAAGGACCTATATCGTTTAAAATTAACTTTTATTTATCTTTTAAGTTTATTATAATGCAAATAACTCAAAAAAGCAGTATTTTGATCCATTCACACATCTGACTCATCTGTCCCTGGACTCATACACAGTCTTGCAGGGGCAGTTTAGAGTAACCAATTAACCTGTGAAGCATATTTTTGGATGGTGAGAGGAAGCTGGAGTCCCTGCTCTCCGTGCACCAGCCCCTCCCAATCTGTGAAAATGAGTGGGTCCTCACTTAGTGATGTCACAAAGTAAGAACAGCCCCTTCCAATAAGAGGCTGAGCTGTCGGCTCCACCCCCAGGCTAACACTCACTTTTGTCAAACCAAATATGCAAATCAGACCAATGATGGAAGCTGGTTCGCTCTGGTCATCCTTGAGGGGAAAAGCCAAAAGGAAACGAAACCTAGATTTTCTGGAATTTAATTTTTAAATGGCCTCACTATGCAAAACAAATAAAAAAACTGCTAGCATGTAAGTTTAGCCTTACTCCAAAAAAGACAGGACTATTATTCCAGAATAAATCAACTTAAACCTTAAATAACTTTCAATATTTTACTCTCCATAAAAATATATTTTGTCAAAATTATACAAGTTAGAAATAAGCACAAGATAACATCGGGTCATTAATAACAATAAAATAACAATAAAATAAATGGCCCCCGGGCCTTGACTTTGACACATGCGGAGTAAGGGCGGGGATTACCAGTTTAGTTTAGTCTGTTTTAGTTTAGCAACCAGCCATTTTTTATATTTTATGATCGACTTTCTGCTTTTGTACGATCACCAGTATGAGACAATTGTTTTGTGATTTTGGGCTATATAAACACAATTGACCTGAAACTGAAAAGAATCTTTAAATGTAGTTTTTGGCGGTGTGAACGGCTCATGAAAAGATGGACAAACACACGTCACTCTCTTGGTCGCTACTTTTGTTTCAGCTGTGCTCAGATATTTGTGTAACCTTTTTCTTCCCTCCTGGTTCTCCCAAGATTTGATTCTTCTGTCAGATCGATACATATATTGATGTGCGTCAGATAAAAACCATTATGGCAAGCAGCTCTAATTTTTCAGCTGAATTGATTTCAATTTAGATATTCCGAGTACACGCGTTGGAGCACGCCAGCACTGCCAGCGTGTTTTACCTTGACTTGGTGCGAGAGAGACGTTATTCATCACCGAGACTTCTTGTCCCTTCTTCACACCCGGATAAAAAGCAGAGTAATGAAGCTTCTCTGGATGCTGTCAACCCAACACTGCTTCATAAAGGATGACACAATTATATTTTACCAGCTCGCCAAAAATGCTGACAAGCCTCGGCTCAATAAAACGCAACTCGGTACCCACAGAAGCATGCTGGTTTCTCTGCTGCGGAGTCATAGCTCATGGACTGCAGCCTTGAAATGCTCATCAAATAACACATTCTTTACAATTAGAGGGGGTGGGGTGGCGGTAAAAATACAGATGCCTTGCTCTCTGCACTTTTCTCGCTGGGAACGAGCTTTCAAGGTCTCGCCAACAAATGTAAATTCTCTGTTTTCTTCTGCATAAACAGAAATGACACTTGCCTCTGAGCAAACACAGACTAATGCTGCATTATCGTCAGTCAGTCAACTTGGAAAATGTTCGTCCAAAGTATGACGGATGAGGTGTCAGGCACATGAAAAGACGCTGGATTCCTAAACCTGAAATCTTGCTCTTTCAGAGACAGACGGCGTGACGCTCCAGACAGCGGACGCCGCCGCCCCGCTGCTTGACGCTCACCGGCAGCGGGAGGATGTGGGGACGGCACATTTCCTTATTCCTTGGAGAGCGACACATCTGGCGTCGGATAATCTCTCCTTAGTCTTCTGCTCCATAATCCATGCAAAGCTCTGCTCCGTAATTCCCCAACTGCTCTTTTTTTCCCTCAACAAGGGCAAAAAGGCCAGAAACAAGAAATGTATTGAATGTTCTTGATCTAGAACTTGTGTCTGTTATTAATCTGTATTGGATAGGAGGATATTTGCATTAGGGGTGTGGCAAAATATCGACATTGCGATATATCGCGACATTTAGTGCTGCCATTGATTCTCGATGGTTCTCACCAAGTATTGATATTTTAGTTTCGTTTTTAGAGGCTGTAAAACGTTATATTTGTCATCCTTTGGTGAGACGTTTCTTCAGAGGTAGATAGTCGGCGCGCATTTCGAGACTGGGATTGGAAACCTTGAATTGTTTACATTTTGTTTTGTTGTTTACAATCATTTTGCATGAGTAGTGACTCTGCTGTTCATGTTTACTATTGTTAACACTGAATTTTATAGATGATTCAATTGGTGTCGATACTAGTCAAAGACATAGTATTACTAATTTAAGGAATGTTGCGCAAAACTGTCTATTATTTGTTGCATAAAATAAGAAACAAGTTGTTTATTATGACTGTGTTCAAGATAAAAAATGAATGAAAATATCCCAGCCAGCAAGGCCGGGTGGAGCTCGTTAACTCGATACAGCGTTGCTCGTTAGTGCGATATGGTGGAGCTCACTGGTACGCTACGGTGGAGCTCGCTGCAATGGAGCTTGATGCTTGATACAACGGGTCTCGATACAGCGGAGCTCACTATCA
Source organism: Oryzias melastigma (assembly GCF_002922805.2). Lineage (NCBI taxonomy): Eukaryota > Metazoa > Chordata > Actinopteri > Beloniformes > Adrianichthyidae > Oryzias > Oryzias melastigma. The sequence continues at coordinate 26,669,161 of NC_050532.1, read as the reverse complement.
CGCTACAGCGGAGCTTGCTAGCTAGATGTAGCAGTGCTCGCTAACACGCTATGCTGTCCACCGCATGGCTGGCTATCGTAGAGAGACACAGAGTGTCCACTTAAACCATGTGACAAACACAGGTGGGGCCACCCCGAAAACTGCAGACAAACCCAATCAGGGTCCACATTTTCTTCCCACTTTTAAACCATGCGGGGCCCACTTGGCTTTGCTCACTGGGATATTTTAAAAAAGTGTTCTGGGTGGGATTATATAAGTTCGCTTCCTTCCACTCCCTTTCAAGCGATCTACTTGTGATTCACTAAGTGATGTTATTTCATGTTTTGTGACCTGATTGCTTGAAATAAACCATTTCATTCATTCATTCATTCATATTGTAAGTTACTAGAGAAAACTTTACAAATTATCGCAGTATCGCGATATCGATATTGTGAGCTATGTATCGCATCGTATCGTGAGGTGCCCAGTTGGGGTTGTGCCAAAATATCGATGTCGTGACATTTAGTCCTGGAATGGATTCTCGAGGTGTTCTCACCAAGTATCGATCTTTTTTTGCTTGAAGAGGCTGTAAAATGTTATATTTATCCTCCTTTGGTGAGACGTTCCTTTGGAGGTAGATAGGGGGCGACGTTGCACCAATGTGTCTGGCAGCTACTTGAATTATTTAATTTGTGTTCTGTTGTTTACAACAATTCTGCTCTATGTATTGGCACTGCTGTTCTTGTTTACTATTGTTAACACTGAATATTACAGAGATTTCAGTTGGTGTCGATGCTTTTCAAAGACTGTTTTACTGATGTAAGCAATGTTGCACTAAAGTGTCCATTAATTGTTGCACAAAGTAAATGCATGGGGATGTATTTTTCTAAAAAACACGTGTTCTTCTATAGTTTGTGAGTTAGAGATCATTTTTACCAATTATTGCGGTAGTGTGATATCATTGATATTATAAGTCAAGTATTGGGCATCGTGAGGAACCCAGTGATTCCCAGCCATAATCATCTTTTGTTCTACTTTTGTTTGGATTGACTTGACCGAATTTAACTGAAATGATTTCTTAACGCACCAATCCGCACGCCCTACAACCGCTAAGCTACTTCACTTATTCACAGGAAATCTGGACAAAATTGAGATTGATCAGCTTCCAGAGTTAATGGTAATGAAATGTGCAGTGCGGATGCCACATGTGTTCAGAATATAATATTTACTCGCGGAGCCGCAGCGGTTTATTTATTAACAGAGGAATTGTCTGCTTCAGTTGCTATCACTGAGGCTTGACAGCTGCAGAGTCTGGGTGATGCATGAGCCAATATGTGGACTGGAGAGGGTTCAACGTCGCACATCAATATGAAAATCAGTTTCTGGCAGAAATAGCCCAGAGCAGTACATCCAGCTCAAAAAAGGGACTAATCTTAGGGTCATAAACCCTGCACAAGACGCCCAGGGTCTTTTTAGAAAGACAGAATTCAGAAATGCCGTCATTTTCCATTCCACCAGCCAAGGACCTTGCTTCCCTGCTTTAGCAGATTTCTTTTAATAGTGTGTGAAATGGCAATGTTGCCAGAACTAAGCAAGAGCAGAGAAAGAGGGGGGATAGTAAAAGGTGACCTTAGTCTCTGGAGCTACAGATTAAACACTTCAAATGCTCAGCCAATGGCTCCTCTAAAGACGAAAACACCACAGGCTCTGCGTTGCTGTGGATGGCGGAGGCAGCCAAATATCGTTTTCTTACAGAGAGAGGATTATGAATTTAACAAGCCAATGGTGGTCCCATTGGTGGGAATATTAGTCGTTGTATTGTTCTCCACATTTGACTGGATTTCAGGTTTTTTTTTCTGACTTTCAGAACTTTCTGTGCAGGTCCGGGAAAAGATTATAGATGACGACGGTTTAAAAAACGGTTTTATGAAACGTTCCTTTTTTATTCTGTTTGCATGAAAAGAAACAATTCAATTAGCTAATTGGTTAGAGTCTGTATCCATATAAAGGATCATATATTACCTTCGGAAAAAGCAAATTCTTTATAAAATATGAGTCACTTTTGTGGATCATTTCAATAGCCGGAAGTGAAATGACCTGATCTCTGAGGCTCCGCCTTTCGCTCCTTGTCAGCCCCGCCCATTTCCCAACCTCATCCTTGAGCCTGCCCATAGATCGTCAATGAGCCTCCTCAGCTTGTCTGTGCGTGGCCGCGGCTCGCGCTTGTAAACAAACAACCTCCGAACTATTTTTAAAAACGGATATACAGATTTTGGAGCCTTACACTTTTGACCCACAATCCGATCCAGAAAAGACACATTAGGTAGTTTTATTTACACACAGAGAAAATGCCACTTCATGTGGTATCCCTCATAAAACATTTATGTTGTCATCATGCATCCACACACTTTTACAGTTAACGAAGTAATACAAGACCGTCTATACGCGAGGTGCAACTTCATCTGGTTTGATTACAGGAATGACGCCGGCAAATCGTATTTGATACATGCCAAGGTTATCATTAGTCCGTGAGGTGGCGGTCACAGACAAAGAGTCGCTGATACTTACATTGTTTCCTCTACAGATTACATACAGGATAAACCACTTCTTCTCAGATTACAACGCTTTGCTGATGATCACCATATATATGTGTGTGTTTGTTGTAGTCTGGGGGCGGAGCTTGCAGCACTCTTCCTGGAGGGGGCGGGTCACATCATGCTGACGTCAGCATGATAGAACGTTTATGTGGGTATGGGAGGAGCTGCTGCTGATGGTATGTTTTTAGAAGATCACTTTTAAATGCATGAATGGATCAAAATACCACTTTGGGTTCTTTATAGAGAGAAATGCACAGTAAAATGCTCTTAAAACCTCAAAAAGTAGAATTTTTACAGTATGGCCCCTTTAAATAAACTTTGATACTAGGACTATTTTAAAGAACAAGCATTTTCTTACTTGCAAATGACAATAAATAATAGTAAAAACGATAAATTAAAGGAAAAAACAGTCGTAGCTTTGAGATCCTGCAGCACTTGGAATTCTGCAGCCCCTTTGAATGGGTGTCGCCATGTATTTTAGACACCACGTCCCCCTCCAGAGCCTGAATAAGGACTCAGCTCACTTAATTACAAAGCGCCTCTGTTAAAAAAAAAAAAAAAGGCCAAAATGATTTTACTCACACGAAGAGGGAAACAAAAGCCCTCCAAATCCTTGAATGGATTTCTATCTCATACCTCTCGATGGCAGAGTGCGTTCGAACTGTAGCATCGGCGGGTGTTTAATTACTGTTCAATGACTTTACTCCGAGTCCTTGACCCAGTTCAGATTCCTTATCAAAAGCAGCCATGCTCTGAGAAAGATTACTTCTTAAAGTTTGCGAGGAGGGCGAGGCAGACGGAAAACAAGCTAATGCTCTTGCACAAATACATGGGGAAGGACACAGCCCCGGGCCACTTTTGACGCAATAGCCCATTCCAAGATGTGGCATCGGGTTGGCATCCACACAACTCTTAAACTCCTCTTCTGGAGCCAGACGGCTATGGAATTACACTTTTTTTAATCTAAAGCATGAACATCTCTGGGCTCAGGGGAATCTTCTTGGGATAGCCATTTTGGATTTATTTTGCAGAAGGAAACAACATTTCGCCCCGAGGGCAACATTTGATGCTCTGTGTCAGAGGCCCCTTGGTTAGACTGTGAGAGATAAGTCCGACGCTGACAGCATGCTGTAAATGGAGACTGATTTGAGGAAATGAAGGCTGTTCTGAATTCAACATAGAATGTTGTTTTCACATTTTGTTATTGGCCACAAATGGGAAATGTTTTTAATTGTCTTGTTTAAAAATAATGGTTCCTGTTTCCATTTTATATGTTTAAATGAAATAATTAAAAATGATTTGTTTTTATCATTTTGTGGGTAAAGGTGTCAGTAAAAGTATCAATATGCCTTAAACCCAAAGAATTGTTTAAATTGCTTTCCTCTAGTGACCACTGTTATTTATGGGGAAAAAAGGACGAAATGATACATTTATTCATGAGGAATAAATCTTGTTTTGGAAGCAGACATGGTTTTAACAAATTAAACAAATCTAGATTCTAAATTTAAGTTTTTTTTTAAATCCCACCACAAAATTGAAGCTGTATCACTGCAACACAATTTATAATTGTGCTGATTCTCCCATTGTCTAAACTTGCTTCATTCAAAAATTCTGCCAGAGAAATCTCTTTAACCCTCTTAAGACCATGTCACACAGTCACGACATACACTATGTGTCATTGGTGAATAGATGTGGATAAAGTGAGAAAACTTGTGGTTCTTCATGTAGAAGTTTCACAGAAGTATCATGAATCAACCCAACGCGTTCTCACCCGTCTCACCTTATTGACCAGATCCTATGGAATTTCCCATAGGACGGCTAATGCTAACGCTCGGCCGAACTAAACATACATTTCTGACTAAATGAACATTTTTATAAATTCACAGGCGTGAATTTTCCAAAATCTTTCAAGGAAATATTTTTTAAAGTAATGATTGGTTGATTAATGATTATCTAAAACACAATATTTTGCTCATACTTTCTTCTTCTTCTTCTGGAATAAGGTGTAATGCTATAGCGTGATCGCCACCTAGTGGTCAAACTGAAACGTCCTCCAGGAGAAGCAGAACAATGTTTACAATATTAATGATCTGAACATTTTTGTTAGAACTTCTCTTTAGAGAATCCATGTAACTCTGGATGATATTAACAATCTCATTATTTCACTGATACATTTTACAGTATGTGTGAACTGGATCAGATTGTGCCGTAAACAAGATACAACAAGTGACATGTCCATTAGACATGCATAGAATAGTGGTGGAAAGCCACAAATTTCTTCATGCATTTTTCAAAAATCCAGCATAATTGTTTACGATTTAAGTAATAATTGCATTTAAACTATGTAAAATATGCGTAAACTGCGTAATTCTCAACCAACCAAAAATTTTGAACAGCTCAAAACCAAATTCAGATAAAGACCTGACGGCTGAAACCCTCAACGGACGTCAGTGCACATCGACAAATGATGATAAAAGATGAATGCATCATGAAAGAACTGTCATTCTTGGAAAATGCACAAAATACAAGTACTGCACAAATGCAATTTTAGTCTTCCAGCCTTATATATATGTTCTCCATCGTGAGAAAAATGCTAAAAGAACATGTAAAAACACCATTTTCACTGGAGTGGGTGTTCAAAGCGAGTGAAAATACTGACTGCTGAGACAAATTTAGCCTCATTCTGGACTTCAGTGGTTTCACGGTTTCCTCTGTACTTCCAGTAGTTCTCTCTGAAAATGACAGGAAATAAGAAATGACTGAAAACACAAACCAAGAAACACAACACTGACAAGAAGGCTAATCACAGCTGTCTCGGTGCGAATTTAAGATACACAATTACAGTTTTTCCACGTCGGGCTGCAGAGGACAGAGTCCAGGAGTCCCAGCTGTTGTGTAGATGCAGCAAATCAACAAGAGAAAATAAACATTGAAAAATATGGATTCAACTAGTAAACCGCTCCAACCAGTCGAGGACAGTAGTCACCGTCTGAAGATCTTAAAGTCTGTCCACGGCTTTGAGTCTGTGGAGTTTCCAGAGGATGTTTTTTCCTTATTTTTCCTGAAATACTCTTAAAAGTTAATTAAAAGAAAAAGTATCCGTTAACTTGAAAACAAATGGCATCGCTGAGTCCCCCTGCTGGCAGACGAGTTAATCTATGGCAGGTCTCCTCACTGGTCCACCAGCGATCTGTCTCCGTCACTCAGCTGACAGTCCCTGCGGGCTGCTGAGAGGATACGCTCCATCGCACCACTGTGACTCGCCTGCTAATGAATACAGAGGAGCCCAGGACGTCCATACGCCCACAAAATGTCTGCGAAGACTCCTCTGGCAGCTCCGATCATTCTTGGGCCGGATGTCGGCTCAAATGAAGCGGAACAAGGCTGCGAGACTGAAAGTGCAGAGAGAAATGCCACTCAAGCAGGACAGTGATTGCTCTGATGTGTGAGATTCATTCAATGAACCTCAATAGATCCCTGAGGGTGAGAGAATAGATTGCATTTTTGTGGGAAATCTGATGGGAGGGTTTAATATGTTTGGAGATTAAACTGTAAGAAAGGTAATATACTGTGGAGAATGGGTGGAAAAACACCTTTTGGTTTGCATGCTGACGGTGTCAAAGTTTATATTAATCCAAGAAAACACATTTTTATCACACGCTAGGATTTTATTTTCAGAATCAGAGAAGATATTAAAGTAAATAGACATGAACTTCGTGGATTGATCTTCCTGAACATTGCACACTAATGGGCAATTCTTTGAAAATGTCACAAAGCCGTAGAAATGCCTGCAGAAATCGACCGTAATGACAATGTAATGTTTTTGCACTATTCCTCGCAGGTGTTCAAGAACTTTGCAGTTTTAGACACAAATTAACAAAGCAGTGATGCTGAAAACTGTTTCTTGGTCAGACTTCTGAGGGTGGACACATTTGGTCTGTTTAAAGTGAACCAGAGTTCATTTCCCCATAAAATCCAGATCACACTTTCAGTCTGAATACATGAAAGCGTAGGGTTACAGAACCAGGAACCGCTCTTGGACCATCTTTTGAGGTGATTTCGGTTTGTTTCCAGCTTCGGTTTGGTCTGAAATTCCTCAGCCTTGATATAATCCTCTCCCAGAACCAATAACTGGACCAAAAAGGCCACCGTAGACAGGGATCATGGGATATAAACAAAGTGGGAATGAAGGAAAAGGTCAAACCTAAAGCAGCGATTGTGGAGTTACCAAAGAGGGAAAACGGTCCAACTACTGACTTATTTGAAAGTTTATTTCACCACGACTGACGATGCTTTTTACTTGCTTTTCCGTGTCTTGTTACATGGCATTTGACTCGTCACTCCTGAGACGTCGTCCTGAAAGCTTTTTAACAGAATTCTCCTAAAAACTATTCCATAAAACCTCAACGTTTAGACACAGAAACTCATTGAAATGTGGTGCAGGCTCATTAAAACAACATTTTAAGGGTAACCAAACCAGGAAGTTGAAGGCTGACTCCGCCCACAGCCGGAAATTGAAAATCCAGTCATAGGGGCGGGGCTTGGGACAGGACTATTATCATTAATGGAGCTGCAGATCAGACCTCAGACTTTGAAACTTGCATGGTTTGACCAATCACAAAATTCAACTGTAATACCTCATTTCAACCTGTAGGGGGCAGCACACGAACAGTTTTTGAATATATTTTCAAGAATTAAACAAGTTTATTTTAATTTATCAAAAAAAATGGCAATGACCAACAGACAGCACTTTTAAAGCCCTATTTATACAGGTCAACAGGCAAAAGTTAATTTAGGGTTTGGTTGCCCTTTAACGTGATACACATCGGTACTCGTGGTTCACGATATTCTATAATTCAGTAACAATTATCAGCGCACCTTTATGAGGGGCCTCTGGTCAAGCCCAAGGTGGTGCCAGAAGCAGAAATTGTAACTTTAACCAGCTGCGCAAACGGAAATTTCCTAAATTTAAGGAAACCCTTTCAGAATTATATATTTTAAAACCTTGTCAGAACTATCAGCTTTTAAGCTTTTGAATGTGAATAAACTGTAACTGTCTAACAGTTTAGTGTGAAACGTGAGCTTCAAATGGACAGAGAACATTAATCAGTTTATTTCTTTCAAGTTTTCAAATTTGTGTAACTACACCTGATTACTTCCAGAGAAAAAGTCGGAGAAAGGCTGTTTTTTTCTCTGTGAATCAGGTGATCAGAGCAAACGAAATGTTGTTTTTTTTCTCCAAACGGCAAAAAGGGTCGATAAAAGAGAGAAGAATCGGGGAAAAAGGTTAAAAGCTTAAAACAATGTTTTTTTTGCGGCCGACTCCAACAAGGTGATGGACTCCCGGCTATAAATTTTCGGGCACCATAATTTTTCTCTGTAGCCAGATTCTCTTGACCTTTATAGCCGTCGTCTTGCCAGTAACCGGATGCCAAAAGTGTTGTGATGCAGATGTTTTAAATTATAAAGTTTGAATCAGTGAATTCCAAAGACTTCCATAACTTCCACCTCTTGTTTCTTTGCCCCATCCCCATCCAATGAGTGAAGAGGTTTTTAGTCACATGATTTTGTTTACAAGCTTTGTTCCGGAACAGGAAAGTCTGCTTAGGGACAGTCTGAATACAGACCAAACACGAGGTTCAGGACTCGATCTGAGACGAGTTAAGCGGACTCCGTCCGGACCAAGTGATTTTTCCAGGCTGAATACACCCTACGTTACAGAATTTGTGATAATCTTAAAGTCTAAGTAAAAAATCTCCTCACAGGTGGATGCAACCTGTACAGACCATGCAGTTCTAGCTAATCAGCAATTACTGGTTAGCTCCAAAGCAACCAGGGCAGTAACGAGGGTTAGGGTTGGAGATAGAGACTGTTGTCTGTCTTTGGAGAAAACTACAGTATATTTTTAATCATTATTTTAATTTGTTTGATTGGCTGGACGACTGCATGGAGGACTGGTCCGTGAGTTTGTTTCCGAGGGGGCGCGATGAGCTTCATCCAGTGTGGGTTCTTGGACAAAGCTCTTCAAGCTGCCTAACTATGTAGCCACAAGGGGGCCCAAAGTCTGGGTCTACCTGAGCCGGTCCCAACCCGGATAAAATCCACGTCTGTGTCAGGAAGGAAATCTGGTACTAAAATCTCCAAACCAAATGCGGTGTCGACATCTGAGGGGATGTGTCAAACAGTCTGGTCTCCAGAGCAGAACCAGCATTATTTAGATTCTTCACAACAGTCTGTGAGACCAAAGCCACAAGTAAGTGTGTTTATCACAATATATCCCAATAACATTACCATTTTTGTCGTCTGAGTGATAATAATCTCTCCAATAGATTACCTGTGGAAGAGGTGAATCCACTGTACGCCACACATGACAGTACATTATCAGGAAAACCGGTGTGTCTCCGCGGTGACGGCATGGCGGGGTGAAATCTTGTCCCTTTTCATCAAAAGAGTTATGATCAGTCAAGTTGGGGACGTAACAAATAGCAGGCTTTGCACTTTTATCAGCGATGCCGTGACCCTCAACGCTGTGACCTCATCATTAATAAGGGAAGCCCGGATGATAGATCAAAGCACGGCTCAGTGGAGCATCCCTGGGCCAGAGCTGGCCTTGAATCGTTCATCAAGCATCCCTGTGGGGGCTTTACGAGGGTCCGGGGAGAAAGGACGAGCTCCTTTTCCTGTCACATTTGTTTTGCGGCTTTTGATAACGGCTCCCTTTTTAAACACGACGCACATGGTTTTCCCCTGTAAAACGTGACAGTGATTTTAGCTGCAGGTGCTGCTGCACGGAGGTGTCCGTCAGCGCGTCTGGATGCAGTCGAGCTTTGGTAATGGCCGAACCGTGCCGTTATCAGACGGGACATGATTTTATGACGGGGTTCGGCCTTCAGAAAATTGGTACAACATTAAGGGTTATGTGGACAGTTTAATGGCCAATTTGAGCTGCTGTGTCAAATTACAGTCGGGGTCCGTACACCGCCGCATGACAGGCTCCTCCCCAGGAACTGTCAGGCTGACAGACTGGAACAACCGTTCCGTCATTCTCTTGTATTCAGTCCTACTGTTATTCTGTTCAGTCTGGATGCTCAGATCATGGTTCTGTTCTCTCAGCTGTGTCAAGACACAGAAAGACTAAACCGCAGTGGTGTAGTGGTTGGCACTCAGCAAGAAGGCTCTGGTTCAAATCCCGGTTGGGTCATTTCTGTGTAGAGTTTGCATAATCTCTGTGTGCATACGTAGTTTTTCTTAAATTTCCTTCCACAGTCCAAACACATGATTTAAAGATTTGTTGAGGATTCTAAATTATCCATAGGTGTGCATGTGGTCCACCTATTCACCCAACAGTAGATGGGATAGGCTCCAGCAACCCCATGACCCCCTAAAACCCCATTCATTCCGAAAACGGAAGGATGGATCTTGTGGTGGGGCTGCATGGTGGACTTGTATGTGGAGTTCACGTCCTCGAGGTACATTCATGGGTTTGTTCTGGTTTCCTTTTTATTTTGAAAACTTGCTTCATAGGTTTTAGTGACTCTTAAAAGTCCCTTAAATGTGAATGGGAGTCAGTGTGGTTGTCTCCGTGTTGGCCAAACTGTTCATGGTGTTCCCCATCTTCGCCCTTCAGTTGCTCCAGAAACCTTGTGACCCCAAACCGGCCTAAAGTGGGTTCTGACGATGGTTGGATGGATCTTCTGGTGGGAGATTAGGTTGGAGGAGCGACATTATGCAACACTTAACGTTGGATATGAGCGCCACTTTTCTCCACGATGGAATTGTGTTCATTGCATAAATGGTCAGAGTTAAGGTAGTTCAAAGATCGTGTGTTATTTTGTTGTTGATGGTGACTGCTCCGGTGTTAGAGTGGAATTATGGAGACAGTTCCAAGCAGGATGGAGGAGTTCTTGTTGTTCCACGAGGTACTGGAACAGCAGAAAGTTTGGTCAGCACCAGAAAAACGTGTTTCTAAAACATCAAACTCTTCACCACCATGAGCATCACACCCAACAATCATAACAGCAGGGATTCAGGTTCAGAGGTACAATCGGGTCAAAGAACCCAGCAGGTGAAAATTCAAACCAGAAACTCTGTGATGGGCTGTCATCTGCAGAGTGCTGCTAGTAAAATGCAGTGAGGACTTAACATGTTTTCCTGCTGCAGAGCAAAAGAAGACACAAAATTCAACTGTGAGCGCCCAGATTCTACCTAATACTGGACGAAGGAAGACAGTTTCTGGTGCATTTCTGACATTTTCTGAAGCTCAACGGTTATTCATATTATGGATATTCACAGTTCACTTGTGTTTGTTTCAATAAAATATCTGTTCAATAAGAAGACTGTTAATAGTGTCACAATAGTCTTAACGTAAATTGAAAAATGTGGCATCCAGTCCGTTCCGGCCTCTCCGACGCTCCGAATCTGTTTCATCGGGTTCAAATTTTGAGAAAGAATCGGAGTACGTATCTTGTGAAGTTGGAGCTATGAACCTAAACCGGAAATCATCAACCGAATGTAAATGTGTCTGGTACATTTTTCAAAATTAAACGTATTTTCTGCTGTACTCTCTGTTTGCACTGTAGACCAGCGTTTTCATCTATCGACGTCAACATTTTTAACTATCAATTTCAGCATCTTCAGCTATCAGCACAGGAATCTTCATTGCCCAAATTCAGCTTCCAGCATTCACAGCAGAGAATGCTGTATATCTTGTTCTTAATTATGTTAAAAAGTTATGATTTTATAGTCTGAAAATTTTAGTTTTAGTGTGTTCAATAAATGTTTATCCTGTTCGGCCCGTGACCTAGACAGTGTGTGTGGTAGAGCGCCATATTGGTTATTTAACATCATGACGTCAAGAGGTCGATTGATCACAAAGGTCCACAACCAAAAGAAATTAATATAATCCGAAATCATGGCAAAATGAGGGTTTGTTTACTAGTACTTCCCACATAAATGGAAGATTATCGCATGAACCTACGTTACTTTGGAGTTTGTAGCTGCAGCAGGACCGCAGCCCTCTGTAGCCAACGTGTGTCATCTAATGTAGCTACCATAAACCTAGGTCACATGTCCCAAAATGCCACCACACAGTGACCTAAATGCAAGTTTTCAGCGAATTTGGCAGGTGGCCACAGGACTGCACTAGTAATCGAACAGTTGCATTTTGACACGCTGCGCGGCCGCCGCTGAGGTCTTAAAATGAAACAGCATGTCCCATGACATTGGTCAGTCACTGACATTTAGAGATCGCACAGGAGCAGTCCAGTGGCAGAAATGTACCCTCTAGTATTTAATGCTTGTGCGTACAAACAAGCATGTCTGAGTATTTATGTAAACGTGTGAAACTCTGGGGAGGGAGATAAAAAAGGAAATAAAGAACAATTCTAAGCCGACCTCGAGTCCGTTTGTTCATGATAATGATCTGATCGGTTCATCCGTGAACGCCACATCTCTTTTTCAGTTTGTTTCTTTGTTTTTAATGTAAATAGTGGGCTATATTTGTGTGTCTAAGAAGTTTGTGATTTTGTTTTGTGTGCTGAGAATGTGCGAGCAGTGCTCGACTGCACAAAGGGAACATTGCTGCGAGCGGCCAGATTTCCTCCGTCTGCATTTATGATCACGCCAACGATTTTCAGAAAAATCGGGCAGCAACAGCTCGTTGTGAAGATTCTGCCGATGCCCCCCCCCTTGTTCTGTGGCAGTTTTATATGTGATGGAGGGTCTCCAAGGTCCCCAAAAAACCTCTGATGATCTACCAATTTCAGACTGCCACCCCCCTGCCCCTGGGCTGCCGATTGTCCGATTGTTAGAAATTGTACGGTAGCGGTGCGGCACTCGCTGTTGACATGGACCGGATGACCAGACGACAATCTGGCAATCCCGTCCACCGTGGGTATATACTGTAAATCCTGCTGTGATTGGACCGCTTGCCTTGGACCTTCTTTTTGGGTACTGAGGCTTTGGCCTTGTTGGGTTTCTTGGGAGGCACGTTGTCTATGTGTGCTGCTTTTTATGTGGTGGCACTTGATCCGGAGCGCCGCCTTCCAAAGACACATCACCCAATCAGAGCTGGAGCTGGGGGGCAATCCAGCTGCTACCGCCTTGTTGCTGCCCGATTTCATAATGACTGACTGATGGCCGCCGTCTACATTTATGACCAGCTAATCTTGAAGACTCTGCTGATGCCTCCCCATGACCCGGTTGTATTTGTGGCCATAGGATAACATCCCGCATAAACCCATCAGCAAAGGAACCTGTCCTCCAAGGAAGGATGCTGCTGTGTCATTACGGAGCAATGCAAACACCAAAGCCCCAGTATAAATGTCAGAAAAGCCAAAGGTCAGCGTCTTTATTTAAGCTTTTTCTGTCCAGCTCAGAGTTTCGGTCTGTGTTTGTAATCCGTTAGTCGAACTGATTGAGTTGTTTTCGGCGCCTTATCTTCACTTTGACAGATTAGTTTATGCTTTGTGACATTTTGAAGGATTTCTCATAAAATGGCCCCTTGAATGATCAAATGGAAAACCATTTTATCACTTAGTGTTAGATGGTGAAGATGGCGGCATTTTGTGAGCAACTTCTACGAGTTCATTTTGAGTTTTCTGCTTTTGTCTCCATCCACGACCAATAAGTTTATCATTTTTTATCAACCCAGCTGCCGGGTGAAGAGGATTCCACCGTTTGAATAAATCAAATGACGCATTATTTTAGTGAAATGATTCACATGAAGGGACTTTTGGCAGCTCCTAAAACTCAAGTTGAGTTTCTCTACAGTTTTGTCTAAGTTTCTATTGTAAATAAATAAAAAAAAACTTTTTAAAAATCGTATTTCTTTGCATAAACACAGTTTTTCATAGTTTGTGATTCCACTCTCCGTTTCGGTCAGCCATGTCCCTCGAGTCGCTTCCCTCCAACATACGAAGCGACAGTTTCTTTCGACTCAGAGAGACATCGTTCAGCTCCTACAGGTAGCAGCTGACATGACTATTAGTCTTTCTTCTGGTACTTGCAGGTGTCAGACTCGCCGATGCTCAGTTGTCAGCTCTGCTCTGTGTGCTGTCTGAGGTGATTCATCTTCTTGCCAGCATCATTAACTTCCCTGTGAAAGGACTGGCAGAAGGAGACTCAAAGCACGGCTCCAAAGAGTTTATGTGCCTTGTCAGGACCTATTTCCCTCCTCGGTAATCAGATCAAAACTTCTCTTTCCTCGAAGTATTCTGTTTTTTCTTTTAATCTTCTCTATTTTGAAAGTCTCCCTTTGAATGTGTAGATGTTTGTGAAGATCTTCGTCAATGAATTTGCTTGTTTTTCCAACTGCGGTTAGAAAAACAAGTGAAATGTGGATCTGTCATTAACGCCAGAACGTTTATCATCAGCTAAAGCAAACAAATGGACAATGGCATGAAAACACCCTCGGCACCATTAAAATTGGTTATTTTCCCATTAAACTAATGAGTTTCTGTTGTTCAACATTAATTGCTTCATTTCAGTTGTGCTGCAGATATTTGTTTCTCCAGCAGCATATATTCTCCCATTGTTTGCCTTATTTAGGCTCCAAATTGAAACCACTTAATTAGCGTTTGAAACATAAAGACCTGCCAAATTAACCTTTGTTCCACTACATTACATTTCTGCATTAAAGCAAAATGGAATATTTACAAGGTTGGATATCAGTATATAGGCCACAGTTTGATGAGGCTGTCAAAGGGAAAACAATGTCTAAAGATGTCGTTTGAGAGCAATGGTCTGCAGAAAGAGTGATGCCTTCACCTCCTGCATGGGGAAATGTAGCAGAACCTTCAGCAGTTTCTCAGAATTACTGAATCGATAAATTGGATTAAAATGTTGTCTATGCAACAATCGGAAATGTTTTTTCGTGGTTTGCTTTACTTGCTTGTTTCCTGTTAGATTTCTGAGAATTTTTTGTTGTTTTTACAGGTAGAAAATAAGAGGACGCTCACCCTTTGACCCTTTTATCCAAGACATGCCTCAGTTCAGCTCCTTGATAACAAGTTATTATCCAATACAGCAGCCGTTTGAGGGCTGCTGAGGAGCAGCAGAGAGTCTCTAGTGAGATGTTGTTAAGTTGGCATGTGGAGCATTTAAGGGCCACAATAGACTGTCCTTCTGAGTGCCTCATTCAGCTTGTCTTCATGAAAAACACTTTTAAGCTTGCTGAGTGATGTAATAAATATGTATTATTGTGTGAATGATTCTCCTGCTCCTTTCTGAACATATTTTGGCACATAAAAACTCAATCACACTTTCAGTGATTTCATCAATCTTGGTATCAAAACGTTCAGCTCGTTCAGGACATTACTGCTTGTATTTTTGGTATTTATAAACTTTGTAGTTTTTGAAATATTGAACAAAATATGCCCCACAGGAAATGAATTAAAAAATCTTTAAATTTCAACATTTTTGGTAGATTAGCAACAAGCCTTTAAATATATTCATGGCCATGTTTTCATTTTTAACAGTAATTTTCAAAAAAAATTGGAGTTTAGCTAATATTTTAGCAACAGGCTAACATTTTTGAATAATTTAGTTCACTGAGGTTTTTTATGCTAATTTGGAGTTTAGCTAATATTTTAGCAACATGCTAACGTCTTTGAATAATGTAGTCCTCTGAGGAATTTTCAACTATTTTGGAATTTAGCTAGTATTTAAGAAATGTACTAGCTTTGTTTTGGCTAATTTGGTACGGAAACATTGGACTTTAGTGAATATTTTAGCAGCATGCTAATGTTTTGGCTCATGCGTGATCTACTGAGGCTTTTATAGGCTAATGTAGAGTTTAGCTTCTATTTTAGCAACAGGCTAATGTTTTTGAATAATTTACTTTACTGAGGAATGTTAGACTATTTTGGAGCCTAGCTAGTATTTAAGCAATGTACTAGCTTTTTTGGCTAATTTAGCAATCGACTGAAGTTTGTTTATGCTAATTTGGAGTTTAGCTAATATTTTAGCAGTATGCTAACATTTTGGCTCATTTGATATCTATTGAGGTTCGTATAGGCTAATTTAGAGTTTAACTTCTATGTTGGCAATCTTTTGACTAATTTAGTTTACTGAGGAATTTCGGCTATTTTGGAGTTTAGCTAGTATTTAAGCAATGTTAGCTTTTTGGCTAATCTGTCATCTACTGGGGTTTTTGGGCTAATTTCGAGTTTAGCTAACATTTAAGCAACACACTAAATATTTTTGTCAAATTGGCATGTATTAGAGACTTTTAAGAAATTTTACTACAAATGTTTCAGAAATTTAGGCCAACTTCAGCGCTCTTTCCTAGCTCTTTAATGATATTTTCAGTCTTTTAGCAAATTTAAATTTTCCAAATAGCTTTGGCATTTTCAGCAAATCCCTTCAGCGATTAAAGTAAATTGTGTCACCATTTTCAGCAGAAAGCTTCACCATCTTCATCGACTACTTTCAGCAAAAAGCATCCACACCAGCATCACAGGTAGTGCAACTTTTATTCTTGTTTTAAATGGTAATATTTCCTAGTGATTTCGGTCTAATCAGGAAGCACAGCTCATGGATTCTTGTAGAAAAGGCCGTTTGTTGCATCACGCTGTTGTGCGTCTGGTGCAGAAGATGAAGTTGTTGTTCCTTAAGCACAGCAGAAGTAAAACACTTCATGAATCATTTCTGTTTTCCATTCACACCCATTTGTTTGGGATCATTGTTTGTTCTATATGCGTTGCAGACAATTGAGCCTGTGAAACTCCTCCTCGGATTTACACTGTTTGCTAATAGGGTTATCGGTATTGGAGGGGGGGCTAATAGGAAAAGCAGCAAATGCAGGGGGAGTTTCATCTCCCATGTCTCCACTTGATTAGTTTAACAGCTCTTTTGATCTTTTGCTGTGATTGAAGTCTTTAAGTGGAACATAGGGGGCAACAGCGGAGCCAGAGAGCAGGCGCCGAGAAGCACGCCACAACATGCCTATGAGGCACAACATCTTAATGTCAGGGGGAAATTAAAACACTTTTCCATTACCAAGGCCCTTGAATCTTAATTCATTTGTCCACGCACAATACAAAGTAGGTGACAGGGTCAGTAAATACTCAAAGAAAAAGACGTGGATGTTGACCTTTGAGAGCAGAGAAGAGAATAATTTTAATGTGTGTATTTATGTGAGAAGTTCATTCAGTTCGGAAAGAGTGTAAAGTCAGGCTTATGGATTTGTCTGTATTGCAGCGTCAATGTGTGCAATATTCAGGGTTACAAAGGTGTGTTTAGATGGTAGTGTATAATAATTCTGCATGTTTGAATTTACTCTTTGTTACTGAACTACTTCTGAAGACACCAATGAAGATAAACAGAAGAATAGACAGTTAGATGAAAGCATGGAAGCTCAGAGACGATGTTTTTAAGTGCTAAAATATACAGATTTATCATGAAAGGCAGAGTTTAAAGTGGATCCGACAATTATTTTGAATTAAATGGATACTAAACTATTAAAAATAATAACCAACAGACTTTCTTTGTAGCAGACAATAAAAAAATCTCTCTTTGTAGTCATTAAAGTACCAAACCAACATGCTGTTATTACAGAAACGGTCGATTTCTGTTTAAAAATGGTAAAAAATCCATGGATGAACACATCAAGTGAGCTCTGCACTCAGCATTTTTAGGGTGGGCATCTTTATTAAATGACACATTTTCTGGACTTGTTTTTGTTTTGCTCAATGGTCCCCTCCTATTGGGTGTTTGGGCATCTGGGATCCACCCTTTTGAGGAGGGGAACTGTGAGATTCTGTGTTTGGATTTTGTTAGATTTGGTTCTAAGTTGCCCTCGTCAGTCACAGAAGTTTCAGGTTTTGTTCCACTATAGTCACAAATGACACAACACAATAACAAATAACACAAATAAAGCTAGTCTACTAAACCCTTGGTTCAATACTTAAAATACAATTAAAAAATATGTATTCTATATTCCTAATGAAATGCGACTATGTGTTTGAAAAATAAAAAGCAGGATTCAAAACAGTTCAGAACAATTCACCGTCGCCACAAGAGCATTTGAAATACAGGAGTGTTTGCTATTTACTGAAGAATTTATTTAAAATATAACAGAATATAGAATGATTTATTATTAGGAACTACCAAATAACAAAACTATAAAAACCAACAGAAATTCCTACAAAAAAGTACAGTAATTATAAAAATACTAAGAACAATGGACATAAGAATCAAAGTAAAAACACAAAACGTAATAATTATAACCATACCAGAACCTCCAGACTGGAGACTGATATTTAAGAGAGCTGTGTTTTATATTGGTGAGGGCTAAAATAATGTCACAGATAAAACCGTAAATAGATGTATATTCATTATTTATTTTCTACCAACACATTCTTCAATGTAATGAGCACCCCTGGATAAAAGTATCTGTGAAAAAGTCCAAAGTCTGGACCCTCTTAGTTTTTTCTCATCAGTTTCGGCCAAAGCTTATTGTGAGTCGAAAAATGCAGAATTTTAGGAACATAAAGTATTTTGGAAAATGTCCCTGTAACATGTCACAATTACAATAACGCCGTTTTTAAAACAAAAAAAAACATCCATCAAACATCCATCTATGACACCTCAATAAACTGTAAAGAAAACAGCCGTCCTGAAGAGCATAAATAAAATCCTACATTTCTCCCTCATCCTGTGAATGTTCAAAGAGATGATAAATATTTTCAAACTGTTTCCTTTTTGAAATCACAAAAGAAAATGATTTTGGGAAGGTTTCTGTCTGTTGTCACGATGTTCAGGCCAACAGGTCTGGCTGTGGTTCGGGGAGCGTAAACCTCCACAAATCCAATAAAGAGCTTGACAGAGCTGCTAACGACGGTGTGATGCCGCACTCAGGATGCAGCGCTGCACTGTGGGCAAATACTGCACTTTGATCATGCAGAGTGTCTTCTCAGGCTTGATATTTTTGCATAAATGTCATGCAAAGGGTACCAGATAAAAGAGGATATTTTTGTGTCCCTTAAGGACACCTTATTAAATCCATTCAGTCAACAGTAGTTACACCATCGCAAATCTGTCTGTCAGCCAGCCGTCAGCCAGCCGCTCTTATAAACCCTGACACATTCTGTAAGTCATAAGCTTGAAGCATCATCCAGACACACTTCACAACACAAACAATTTGGTACCTGTAATGTTATGTCAATACCGTTGGACACAAGACAGATGTTGTTATTATTTTGTCATTTCAACTTTTTGCATCAGTTGGAGAAGCTCTGAGAGCCCTTTGCCCCGCGCCAGAATGTCAACTAATGACCGGACAGCCGGAAAAGAGCAGCAGATTTGTTACCGCTGACAGGAAGCGATGATGGATTCAGGAGTGAGCATCCACAAAACAACATGCTGCAGACAGTCTGAAAGGTCCAGAGACGCAGCAGCAACACAGGTTACCGCTGCAAATATAAATGCATGACTGGAGGAACAAGCAGGAGCAGCAAAACTCCCTGCTGCAGGACTTTGATCTGTTTCAACTGAGTTACTCTTTGGGACGTTGCTGATTCATATAATGTCTTAAAACAGTAATACTGTGTATCATCATTACGCAGTAAACAGAGAGAGGAGAAGCTGCAGTGAAACAACACAGTGCACAGTTCGTCTCCAAAACAAGACATGTAATTAAAGAAGATTAGAGATTACAGTGTTTGCTGGTTCCTCTTGTGTCTCACATCAGAGCAGAGGAGCCAGAGATGAAACCTTCACTGGTGAATCTTCCTTTAATCATCATCTGATGAAGGAACTCATTAAAATACTGTTATGAGAAACAATCAAAGTGGCCTTTATGTTGACAGTAGGAAGAGTTAACGTCTAACAATACAGGGGTGATACATCTGAGAAAGAGGGGAATATTGTAAAAGTCTGCTTTAAAAAACAAGGAAAAAATGTCCAAAAATAAGGTAAATATTGCTAAAATAAGAAAAATCATCCGCCAACAGCACAAAGAATTTTGGCTTGTCAAGACTTTTCAAAACATGTTAAAATTAGGGCAGTGAATGTCGACGAGATTAATAAATCCTAATTAATTTGTTAATATTTATTCATGCCTTCAGGCGTCCTGCTGTGCAGCTGTGAGATCAGCACAATAAAACTGTCTAAAATAAACTTTGTTTTACATTCTGTGATTGAAATGTTATTAAATTAAAGAGATAATTGTTTGTAGTTTTTGGACAAAAGCGATCTTTTATTTTAAAAGAGAACACACGTCAATCTGACAGCTGTAATGCAGCAGCAGCCACTATGGGGGGCGGAGCCTAACGGAGCTGTCTGCTAAAAGAAATCAAACGGGGAAACCGACCATTTTTTTATTCTGGGATGGGGATCGACATGAATTTTCCACAATAATGAGCTAAAAATTGTCTAAAAATTGCAGAAACCCGGAAGTCCCGCCCACCGACGTCGCAGGAGGTGAGCAGATCTGAATGGACAGACACGCCCCCACCTGTGTAGATTCCAGTCAAGCCGACCTGAAATCCAGCTGGATCAAAATTCTCCCCCCAAAAAAGTTTTAATAATATTCACAAACATGTTAACAGAAATTTATTTGAAAAAAGAAAAAGCTGAAAAAAAAAACAGAATTCCAGAAAAAATGTCAAATAGTCAGCAGGGAGAAATTCTTATTTTTGTGCTGCCTGGTCTGACTTTAGCCTGTATTTTCTTGTATTTTCATTCAAAAACATGTTGATTAGTTTGTTGACAAATTTTATTGTTGTCGTTTTTATAAAATTACACCTAAAACGTTC
Organism: Oryzias melastigma; assembly: GCF_002922805.2. Classification (NCBI taxonomy): domain Eukaryota; kingdom Metazoa; phylum Chordata; class Actinopteri; order Beloniformes; family Adrianichthyidae; genus Oryzias; species Oryzias melastigma. Next base: position 26,648,829 of record NC_050532.1, on the reverse strand, counting down.
ATTCTATCTTGTAAAAACAGTTTGTTAAACACTTTTGGGGTTTCCACAGCAAAATAAATACAATTTTTTCAGATGGCTAGTGAGCATCGTTGCATTGAGCTAGCAAGCTCCACTGCAGCATGCTAGCAAGCTCATCTGTATCGAGCTAAGGAGCTCCCCTGTAGCTTGCTAGCTCATCCGTATCGAGCTAGCGATCTCTGCTGTAGCATGCTAGCGAGCTCATCTGCATCAGACTATTGAACCGCTGTAGCGAGCAGACGCGCTGTCCATGGAGCAGCTAGCTAGCGTAGCGAGCTAACCCACTGAGAGTATATTTAAGTCAATGTGGGCAAACACAGGTGGGGGTCACCATGGAAACTGCAGACAATCCCAATCGGGGTCCACATTTTCAGCCCACTTTTAAACCATATTGGGCCCACTTAGCCTTGACGGCTGGGTGTTGAGATGATCGAGATATTAGTTTTAAGTGTTTTTACTCATGATAGGTAGTCAAATTTTAGTAGCAAGCCTTGATATCTTGTTGAGACAATTAAGGACTAAAACTCTTAAAATAAGTGAAATTATCTGGCATAAAATCTAAGCCTTTTACCATTAAAAAATATGCATTTATTCGCTTGTTTTAAGACAGTTCATCTCACCTGGAGTCACAACAGAGACAAAAATGTGTCCCTTCAAGAACTGTTAGTCTGTGATTTTAGTAAAGTTGGTTTAAATTCCTTCTGAGCTTAAATCAAAAGAGATTTTTCACTGATTCCCGTTGGAGCTGCAATCACTCCAATTATGTGAGCTCCAAAGTGACTTTTCCCAGTCATCCGGCCAAGAATTCTTCAGCCATCAATTAGAAATGTCGCTTCTAATCTGAGCCCGCTTCCCAGACATTGGTCATTTCCCATTAGAGTCATTTTCCCCAGGATCCCATGGAGCGATAGACATCTCCGCAGCTCAATAGAGGAGACGTGGAGGAGACCATAATTAAAGAGGTGGCATTTACTCTCAGTCAGGTCCTCTCAGAGATCCGAATCTGCAATTACCTTCTAGAAAATAGCATTGTCAGGACAGGACCCGCGTTAATAATGGCCCCCATCTCTGGGGCAGTGTACAGAATGCAATCATTTCCACTGAAGCCACGCTTTGATTGTTTATCGCTTTACCCAGGGTTATCGGCCACTCCACTGTAGTGAAGTGGAGATAATCCTGCGGGGCCACAAGCAGGCCCATTTGAGAATTGTGCTGAGTGGTGAGTGCACCTCTAAAGGGTAACCCTAACACCGTACTCGTAAAGGTTGTACAACCACCAGATTCACCAATCACGTAATGCCTTCAAATTTCTCGCACACATTTTCTGTCTCATTCACAGACTGCAGGAGCAGCGTTCCCTGAAGCCTCCGCCAGCCTGTGCCAGACTTTCCAGATACTTTATCAAGTGCATAAGGACCATTTGCACAGAAGGCAATTAAAAGCTTTACTGGTTCCTGCAGGCAGAGGGGTAGTTTCAGGGCCCCAGTCGACACATGAGCCAGCACCTTATTGGCGGGGGCTGGCTTTGTGCAGCAAAATAGCTCCAGTAATTTATACCAAATAGACTGCAGGTAGAGTATGAGAGCCAAGAGGAACGCATCTGCATTAATCAATATGAAATTATCCAGGATGTAATTTGTGGAGGGCAGCCGTGCACCTGCCCAGAAATGTGATTGGGGAAGCCTGCAGATAACTAAACGCTGCTGAAAATCTGGGAGGAGAGACTCCAAATCAGATCCAATTGTCTGACAAGTCCCAAGCAAAGATGGGAGCGAGCGATTGGAGATGATGGATGGGAGAGCACTTTTGAAAACAATGTTTTTCATTTAAACATGCTGGATGCTGACAGCAAGTCACGGCAGAAGATGCAAAACTCTTGGCTCTGTAAATGTGACTTTTAGATCCCCCAAACAAATGCAAATGAATGATCTTAACGGAAGTAAGGAAACAGATCTATTAGCATGGTGCCAGAGATAAGAGTGTCCTTAAAATGACCATATGCAAACGGAGCGATAGCGCGGCTGTGCAGAGGATTTGCATATCTTCAAATCAATCCATGCATCACGAGTAAAATCAAAACTCTTTAATTGATTTCAACAAATTTAAAGTGTTTCTTTATTTGCAAAGGAGCCTAACTTCATGTTTTTGCTTTGAAAGTTAAGTTTTCCTTATCGGAAGCACTTCTTAGTCCGGTCCAGCCAACACTGCAGACTTTCAATGTCATTAGTGTCGGTAAATAGAGGAAAAGCCGGACATTCTGGAGACGGTCTGGTCCTTCTTCGGCAGCTGGTGACCTTGCTGGTCTGTACGCTCCATGACTTTCTCGGGTCTCTTTTTTCAGGTTTTAGACAGCCTGGCTGTCTTTATCACTCCCCGGGATCAGCAATTGCTCACCGACAGTCTCTCAGTGATGCCATGCTGTATCTCTTCAGAACACAGCTATGTGATTTGCAAGTGCAATATACAAGCTAGGGGAGAATACAAAAGAGAGACGGAGTGGTGCAGGGAGAGTTCAGAACATTTTAAGTACCAGTTTGGAGAGGAATTAGATGAGTAAAAAGAAATGCAAAGTCCCAGAAATGGGACCTCTTCTGGCTTGATATTTACATAATAATCCGTTTCGGTCTGAGTAATAAATTCAGACAAGATGTTCTGTTGCTAAACCAAAATGTTAGAGGGAGAAAATGGAGGAGAGCAAAAGAAAATAATAAAGAGGGAAAAGATTGAGTGGTCTCCTGCCAAGGCCAATCAGAGGTGAATTCAGACATTTTGGGGGCCAAACGGAAACATTTCTTTGGAAACTCAACCTCAGTTTTCTGATTTATTTAACACTTTTTTTGTCTGATCGTGTAGAAAAACGTTTGACTTGATCAGTGGTCAGAACACAGCAAATCATCCAGTGAGAAATCTACGGAAAGCACAAAACATTAAACAAAACACATCAATATTTTAACCAAAACAAGTATATTCTTTTCTGTAATCCAAAAAAGAACAATTTGTTTTATTTCCAAAAGTCTATATTTGTGTTTCTGTATTCATGTCAAAATTTTCCAAATGTTTTTGGTAATTATTACTGCTTTTCACATCACCAAATGTAAATTTTTACATTTCTTTAAAAAATTATGTTACATTGTTATGAAGGGTTTGGTTAAAATGGGATACTTAGATGAGAAGTCCCCTAGAGGCCATTGTTCTTGAGGTCAAAACGCTTAGAAAACTTCAAATTAATAGATTTGTGTCAAGAAACTAACATGCCGCAGAGACAAACCCCATCAAACTGACAGAGAAGAACGTAGACAAAGACACGTTTACATCAAATACTAAGAATAAGTTTGGGATTTAGTGGAAAAACTCAGTGGATGTCATATCCACAGTGTCTGTTTCCCTTCGCAGATTTATTGGTAGGGAATTGTATTAGAGTGATAGACACACCTGGTTTAGTGTTTTCCACATAATGCTCTCAACTGTTTGCAGTGTTTCTCACTTATTAGGGCCAAATCCAAGAAATTCTAAAAGAAAAACATTTTCAATGTGGCAATAATGTCAACATTCTGTGAGGATAAAAAGTTAATTTTTTCAGTTAGTCATTCCAAGGTCATCATTCAAACAGCCATGAACACACAACTTAATGCGATGAGTTCATAGTGTCTGTAGTATTCATCAGAGTCGTCACCGGGGGGGTGGACTGTCCGTGTATAACAGCTGATTGTCACTGAGGCGGAGTCACCTGTCAAGTTTACAGTACGTGACATTTCACGAATACTCCATCTGATCGCCACTTCCACTTACTTTCAATTCCGCAACACAATCTACTGACAAAAGGAAGTCTTTGCCATGGGGGGCCCACTATCGGCCATCATGTGCAGTTTTTCATGGAAGATCTAGAAAAGAAGGCAGTAACATCTGCACCAGAGCATTGCGAGCCAACCCTTTGGAAACGCTACGTGGACGGCATCTTGGAAATGGCAAAAAACGGACAAACGCAGGAGCTGACAGACCAGCTCAATACCATGGATGACACTGGACAAATTAAATTCACATATGAAGAGGAAAAAGACAGTTCAATCAACTTTCTAGATATAATCATTACTCATACAACAATGAAATCAAGACACAGAACTCCTTTCAGAATGTATATAGGACCCAGGCGTGGAGATCTGCCAATGACAGACCACAACCACGACCAGAACCTGGACCTCTGACCTCAGACACGGTTTAGTAAATGTGACACAACTGCAGGTCTGTTTACAAGATGTGAGGGGACTAGAGTTTATAGAAAAACCATTTGCAACCAACTCCACCACTTTGACTGGAATGACTGACAATCGTTGCAAGTGACTCCACTGACATGAAGTCACTACCATGAACACAAGATCATGTGACCTGGACAGTGCAGCAATGGTCTAATGTCCTGTTCCCTGATGAGTGTTGGGTCATCTTGGAGAGAAATGATGGTCCAGTCACTGCATGTTCATACTTGCGATACATCATCATCATCATCATCCCCCAGTTCCACCAGAACACCCCCAACTTTCTGTTCATGGATGATAACGCTCCACCACATGGAGCCAGAATCGCCACAGCTGGACTTCAGGAAGTAGGAGTGTCTAATATGGTTTGGCCAGCAATGACCTCTGACCTGAACTCTATAGAGCATGTCGGGGACCAACTGAAGCAGAGACTGGATGATCCGACCTCCAAGTGACCTGCAGAACTGCATGCAGCACTTGTAGAAGTGTGGAACGCCTCAGAACATCATCATGAGGCTAGTGAGGAGCATGAGACGTCAGCAAATGGTGGAAATATCCACTATTGACATGGTTCATGTTTGAAATTTGGGACAGTTTTTATAATTGTCTAAATTATTGTGGTTATGACTTTCAAACTAATGAAAATGGTGTTTCTTCTCATTGAATATTTGTAATATAAACAGGGAACTTTAATGCGTTTCATTAAAATTCAGACCAAATAAGAAAATCACTCATGTAAATAGGAATACTGCTGATTTATTGTGAGTAATGCTTTTTATTAGTCATCAAACAAGAGGGCTCATTGATAAAGAGTGTGCGCCACATGTGCATTAGTAGAGTCATAATTCTAACTCAATACTTGGAGCTTAAATTGCATATAAATACTGCACTAATATAAACATCAACATGTACAAAGGACATGGCCGCTCTACCAAGACATGATGCAGAAGCTTTAGGTAATTGGCAAACATGACTGACTTGTGCCTGCCTCTGATACAGAATTCAACTTTGAAAATAATGCCATGTTGGCAAGCGACAACAGGTTTCGTTGAATCTTTTTTACAAGAAAAACACTTGCCAATTTTACAAGCTGAATTAATGAGAAGCATTTAGAGTCCTCCCTTTGATTCATGGTTCATAAGCATAGTACCGCATGGCAGATTTAATTGGTTGAATTCCTCAGTTGGCAGACGAGAGACAATTCCCTCTCAGGCTTAGATAAAAGACTTCTAAACTCTATTTTGTGGAACGAGGAGATGAAAGGGCAAAGAAGACAGGAGCTTGTCAGGAAGAAGCCATCCCAGCAGCCTGTTAGTGAGCAGGTGTAGCAGACCAGAAGAGCGACAGGTTATCATCAGCACCATGCTTGAGAAATGAGACGTCACGTCATCACATCATGATGTCTTATTCCCCCCTTGACTCTTCTAGCCAGTCCTCCTCCCTCCTGTCAGGGCCGACGCTGGAGTCTTCAGCTGCAAATGTTACATTACTTTCAGTTATTCTATGAATCCATATTGTAACAAAAACTTTAAAGTGAACGATAAACGAAGCTAAATCAAAGGGCCATTCATGGTGGTTTGGGATGTTCTGGTCAAATTTGCTACTAGGAACAAAGTTTATCAAGGACTTTTACAGTCTTTGAACAAAATAACAACAACCACTTTTACATTTAAAGTTACAGATAAGAAGAATAATTTTCCTTTTGATCTATTCAAACATTCTTCAGTGATTGCTGTCGAAGAATGTATAGAGTCCAGGTCTATATTTTGTCTTATTCTTGACAAAAGTCTGAAGATTATGGTTTATGTGATTGTTTGGAAAGAAAAAAAGATAAAGATTTGCTAACCATAACATGCCCAAACGCTGTTGGGTTAAAATGACAACACAGTTTTTATGTTGATATCGACAGACAGAAAATTCAATGTTACAACTAAAGGGTTCATAATAACTGAGCAGGTTAGTGTTTATGTGAGCTCTTTATGTTAGTGCTGCTGAGACATGGCATGTTATCATAATTCAAACAAGCAGAGATCTATACATTTCCAGTCATTTTCTTTCCTCAGCCATTTATTAGTACTTATCTTAAATCATGCAGATTTGAATAAAATAACAACCATGCAGCAGTTAAACACTATGTTTGCTATATTATTACGTATTTGTAATAGAACATTTTAAAAAGTCGTTCACCTGTTGCACTTTATGCAAAAACATTAATACCATGAACTGGGTCCTGTTTTTGTGATGAAACATTTTACGTTTTTTTACTATATCTGCTAAGCTGCATCTCATTGTTTTCCTGACATGTCCAATATGGCGTCCCTCTTTACGTATCTTAGACCATGGTAACAAGCTAGCGTGTCATCTCTCAATATATCTGATTGGTCTCACCAACTTCCATCCTTACATGTTGTACAAGTGTTCACTGCGACCTGACCCCCGCAGCATACCCATAGGAAAAACGTGCATGAACATTTTCTCTCCTCGGGTTCACTGATTGGTCTATGACATTGATATTTTGTGGGGCCACCAGGGTGTCTTGTACAGGTTTGACCATTTTTCCCCTGCAGACAGCCCGTACTCAGCTGATACACATTGTTCTTGTATGGTTTCAAAATGATTGAGGTAATGGGACAACATTTTAATGCATGAATATTTCTTATTTAAATTAAAACATCATTAGTATGAATCATGAAAGAACTGAATTGGACTTGTTTCAAAAGTGTTGCAATAAGCACTAGAACATGTGAGATGATAATAACACAACTGAAATAGCATTCCTCTATTGTACCAACAGAAATAAACAGACAATCAAACCCAAACAAAGTGCTGTCCAAGAGCTTGTCAAGTTATCACATTTGATTTGTTTTTTTGTTTTTAATTTGATTTGTGTTAATCAAGTGAAACATGGCAGAATGTGGCTGAAATGTGTCATAATCAAAACTAATAACTGGAACACACTTCAAGAGTGTCACAGTTCACGTGATAATCAAACCAGAATAAAAAAAATTGCTCATTTTGATGAAATTAGTCTCTCATTTCCATATGAAGAGACGCTATTAATAACAAAGAGCCAGTATGCAATTTCTCTCCCTCCTCCATGGGAAATGAGCTATGAAGAATAGCAATAATTGTCAATGGGCAGCTCTGCAGCAGAGCATCTGCTTCCTGCTACATAATCAAGTCTGTCAAAATTCTGAAAGAGGCTCAAGTATTATTGAAAGAGAAAACATAGAAAGCACTTAATTAAGAAGAACTAAAAGGAACACATGTAATTTTTTTTACATCTCCTGCTGTCCCTTTAAGCTGAACTGTCTGCAGACGCTCTGACACTGAAACCTTAAAGAAACTCAACTTTAATCATTTTTTTTATGCACTCTTAAATACAATCACACTTTCAGCCACCGTTTGACACAAATACTACCACACTAAAAGTAATTCAATCAAAAGGTGGATTAAAAAAGTAAAATAGTAAGAATGAAAACAAAAATGTTAATTAGCAATTGGACACTTTACTTACTAAAGTATCCAATTTTAAGTATCCAATTACAATAAATGTATAAATCAAAATGTGCTTATGGAACCCTAAAATATAAATTTATGGAGGGATTTATTCTGGCGTCCTTCATTGCAACAAGCCTTTAAATATATTCATGGGCTGTGTTTAAATCTTTTATTGTCATCTTCAAAACATTAGAGTTTGCCTAATTTTTTTAGCAACATCCTAAAATTTTTGCCTAATTTGTTAACAACTGGGGTTTTAAGGCAAATTTAGAGTTTAGCTTCGATTTTAGCAGCAGGCTAAAGTTTTTGACTAAGTTCACTGAAGAATTTTAGGCTGTTTTGGAGTTTAGCCAGTAATTAAGCAATGAGCTAGCTTTTTTGTCTAATTTGACCTCTACTGAGGTTTTTTATGCTAATTTGGAATTTAGCTCATATTTGAGCAACATACTAACGTTTTGGCTAATTTGTTATCTACTGGGGTTTTTAGGGTAATTTAGAGTTTAGCTTCTATTTTAGCAACAGGCTAAAGTTTTTGACTACTTTGGTTTACTGAAAATTTTAGGCTATTTCTTTTTTAGCTAGTAATTAAGCAACAAGCTAGCTTTTGGGGCTAATTTGGCATCTATTAAGGTAAAAGAGTAAAAAAAATAATCAAATTTTAAGAGATGTTATTTTCTTTTTACATTTTTGCTTTCATCCATGCCAAAAAATAGACATGATTCATATTTCTTTTTTTTTTTTTAAAAAGGTCATAAACATACATTTCTCAAAGGCAAGGTAAATCTATGCGGCTCCTTCTGGGTTTTGATCAGTAGAAAACGAGCCCAAATGGCTCTTTTACTGTTAAAGGTTGCCGACCCCTGAAGCAGGCAGAGGTCTCATTTTGAGTGTCCTGAATCCCCTCGAAGGTTCTGCATGAAAATCATCATCCGAGAGCCAAAGAGGAAGAATAAAATGAGCATCCAGAATATTATTGGAAACTGGTTCAAAACACAGGGTCTGTAATCACAGCAGGTTGTGCTGCGTTGCCAGTGTGAGTCCTTAAATCACATTTTGATTATACCTCCTACAAGATGAGTTTTGTCCCGCCGACTGTTTACAGAAGACAATGCAAAACAACAATGGAGGGACGACTCGCCCTCGCTCCGATCTCCTGACAGGAGACGAGTAACGATGTCTTAGCACGCTTTCACACCCCGAGGCATGTCTTTGAGAGAGAAGGAGATGAAGTAAGACCTTAGAAACAAATGCACGTGTACATTGACACGAAGATGACTCATATCTCGTGAGAACATTCAAAGATTTGCTACATTTAAAGTTGGAAGCGGTGCATTTAATTGTGATGATTTTTTTTATTTAAAGAATTCCTTCAGAGTAATAAAACATTTACTCCTTCAGTGGCAGAGAATATTTTTAAATTGCTCTGCATATTTCACAGAAATCAACTCATACTTTCACTTCAGTGAATGCCAGTCTATAAGACATTCAATGTTTCACAGTAGATAAACTTACAGACTCAACACATTCTCACCCCAACTCGTCACACGTTGACGTTTATTAAGGCCCCCTCCGCGTCACTTTTCGATCTTTCGGGTGTCCCCAACTCATCTTTTGACGTGCTGGCTGTTCGTAAAGTCAAGGGTCCACAACCCCAGAGGCGTCCAGTACCGGTACCGTAACCTTAACCTGGTGCTGGTTTGTGTCCAGTACCACTCCTGGTACATTCGGCTAAAAACTTCATAATTACGATATCACTGGGAACGATTTTACGATAGAAAAATACAAGGTTGGAGTGGAACTTTAAGAAGTCTAGAAGCAGACTGGTGGTTTTTCAGAATGTACCCCACCCTAACCCAACAAATATAGAAGCCTTTGTTGTTTTTAAGACAGATTTTATGCACAGCGGCAGTAGCTCATTAGAAACACAGTTCTGGTTTGTGGGCGGAGCTGTTGACCCGCCCCCTCCTTGTCGCTGAGAGCTCTGTTTTTTGAGCTCACGCACCCTCAAGCTAACATTAGCAACGAAAAAATGACAATGAGCAATATTGGATCAATCCAGTCATACAGTTTTAAGCCAATATTGCAATTCGCCACAGCACGAGTGTTGAACCTCATTATGACTCGCCCACCTAAGCGGATGCGCCAGGATACGCGCAGGGGGAGAGAGTCTTCAGCACAACCGTTTCAGTATTTGCCTCATTAATCTGAGGATTTTCAAGAATCCAGTTTTCTTATCCAACACGATTTGAGTTAAGAAATACTCAAAAAACACAATCTGAATCATAAATTCTTTTATATATGTCCTCCACTATCATCAAAATGCTACAAGAACATGTTAAAAACACAGTAAAGATGATTTTTACTGGAATGGGTCTTTAAAGATTTGATTATTCACTTTGATTTAGCAGCTTAGAGTGAATGTTTGCACATTAAAGCTATTTGAGAGTTAACACTCGGAGCTGCTGTTCATAGTCTCTAGGATTTGGCGCACATGCAGGGAGGAGGAAATGATCCGGTGTGTGGAAGGTTTTACTTTCACTTTAGGGGTTGTGATGAAAAAGTTCTTCCACATTTTGTTTAACAAATTATGTAAAAACCTAATGTTCATTTAGAAGTCCAATTAGTCGTCACACATCTAGGTGTGTGAAATTTGACTCTTCCCCTGGGGGGAGCGGTGAGCTGCAGACACCACCGCACTCGGGAACCATTCGGTGGTTCGTCCAACCTGAGTGTCAAACGAGGAGGAATTGGGTCCCATTTTTACTGTCTTTGGGTTTGGTCTGGATTTTGAACTCGAACTCTTCCAGTCTTAGGGCGTACACTCTACCACAAGCCCACTGAGCTTGTAGAGTTTGCAGGATTTTTCTATATCTGTGAATCTGTATGTCATTGTTTACTGACATGTCCAACATGGCGCCGCTCTTTATGTATCTCGGACAATAGTAACAAGCTATGCCATCTTTTTTTTTTTTTTCGAACAAGAACAACAAAAACAGTTTTAAAAACCAAATAAATAAAAGTAAACAATGAAATTATCCCACAAACAAAACATGTTCAGAGTTTGAAAAAGTGCTTTGGATGAAGCTAAAAGCTTTTCAAGTCCAAACCCCCTTCTTCTTTTTCAGCCCAAATTAAATATACAATTATCTCATTAACTATACTGAGCAATATGAACAAAAAACAAGATAAATTTAATTCATGACAAGAACAGCAAAATAACAAACATCTTTAGCAAATTTCTCATTGGTCTCACCTACTCCATTCTTACTGCTTAAGTGTTCACTGCGACCTGTTGCCCGCAGCATACCCATAGAAAAAATTTAGATGTAAATGTACATGAACATTTTCTCTCTAAAGGTTCACTTAGTGGTCTATGACCTTGATATTTTGTGTGGAGATAGATGGATAGATGGTCGGACGGACAGATAGATAGATATTTACAGACTCGAGATCCAAATTTAAACACCAAATCTTACATAAAAAGATAGTGTAACTGCCGTTATCTTTATATTAAGATAACCTGGGTAACAGGAACTGTCTTGATGCCTGCTTCAAAAAAAGTTAATTGTTTTTTATGCAATTTATTTTTTTGCACTTAATTAAAGAGTGACAAAATACAAAATAAAACCATAAAAAAATACATTTTAAGGCAAAAAAGTGTACTAAACACGACAATAACATGGTCTAAGATTAATGTGCTGTCGTGCTTCCCAAGTCCTAAATCCAACTAAAGACCAATAAAAAGACACAACAGCTCCCAAAATGCATCTTAACCAATAAGAGGCCGGAACGGCTGCATGACCAAAGATTGACAGGTGCATGCATGAAGTATAATGAAGAATCTTCAGCCAAATGGCTCCAACAGACAGTCAAATTACCAGTAAAAGTCCCCTAAGAGTAATGAGATACTAAAAACCAATAAAAGTAATTAAAAAAAACAAAGCGCAAAAGAAGAAATGTCAAAAAGAGACATCTTTACCAGTATTTCCAAATTGGGGACAGGTCTCTACAAGTTCTGCGTCTAATGCTGGTGAGAGCTAAAATAGTTAGAGGTTGAATAATACCATAAATTAAGTGTCTTAAAAACGCTTCAAGAGTGTTAAGTCTTGCACCAACTGACCATCGTGTCCTTTTAATAAAATTCTAAAGGCATCATTGTTTATAGTTAGACCACAGATGTGGAGTATGGAGAATCGTACAGTTAGAATCTTTGTGGCAACTGTACATAAATGAAACTTACAATTAAACTAAGGCAGTAAACAGTGCTGTCTGTGGGTTTCATTATCATCAGTCCATTTGTAACAAATCACATGACCAAGATATTGGACTATAAAGCTCAGCATTATAAAATATATATCTATATAAAGTTTAGGCCCATGATTTTCTAAATTTAGACATATCTGCTTTTCTGATTTTAAGATAATTTCCCCAATAGAATGGAACTTCTCTAAGAAGTTCTTCCAGTTTGATTAACTTATAACTATTTCTCATCAAAAAGAGAACTTGGATGTTAGCATATATGTTATTACTGAGATGTTATCAAATTATATGAAAGTAGATTTTTTTTCTCTCTCTACCATCCCCATTGTTCAGCACTATCATTCTATTTCTAATACAGTGTGACTAACGTCTAAATCAATTTTTCTCTTGACATGTTCTGATGAGGTCAACGGGGCGCTTCTTGTCACCGTCGCCTTTTCTTCATGCTCATAAGTTCTGTCTGGATCAGTCTCCATCACTTAAGGCCTTGAATGCTTGTCAGGAATAATATCAGCAGTGGTTTGAGATTCCCTTAATTAGAGTATTGTACATTGGAGGTAGAAGACTGTCACACTCATTGCTCATTGAGATATTCATGCGGTGGGCTATTCATACCTGATGAATACATCAAATCGCACAAAGAGATGAAAGGGGTATTCAGAGCTAATCATTCTGAAGCCAAACAGACATTAACCATCTTTAACATTATTTGTTCTTATTTCCATCATTCATCCACGTCGAATGTTTGGAACAATCTGTTATGTAAGAGTCCAAAAATAATCACTGGATTGAATGAAAATTGTCAATGAAAATCAATGTACCACAACTAATGGCTGGTGTATGTTAACAATAGATAGCAAATAATCAAAAATGATTCAAGAAGGCTCCATAAAAAGCTCAATTATAGAGCTTCCTGATTGGTTTTCTTGTTTTCAAGCCCTGGTTGGATTTCTGCAGGTACTTCAGCTCCCTTCTACCAGAGTTTGTGATTGGAGTGAAGCTAAAGAGGAAAATCTTGTTCTTAAATCTCTCTGAACAAAAACTGCTGCATCATTCTGGCTGTGAACACTTAAGGAAATGTCGTTTCTGAGCCCTTGAATTAACCTGATTTAAATGTGTGATAAGCATTTCTGTATCCTTTCAAATGTGATCCTATCAGCAGAGCTTAGATAGGCCAATGTCTTCTCTGTGATAGCGCAGATGTTTAATGTGGTCAGCAAAATGTGGCATTTTATGAATTTTTGTTTGACCGTATAGCTTATATCTAAGCCCAAAATGAAATATTATTTATTTTTTGAGGTGTAAAAGGAGCAAAAATTACATCCCAAGCTACAAATATGTGTACATCAAAGTTTTAAAGGGTATTTTTTTACAGGGTATCGTTCTGAGGTGTGACTTTGATTATGTTTGACACATAGAATGAGGTAGAAAAAAAATGCATATTGAGGTTTCACTCATTTTCACTTTTGAATTTTCTGTCTGTTCAGGTTACATCATTCTCTTCTTGACGTTAAAATATGTTGACACATTGATCAAATGTCTTCAGATTAATTATTTTTTTATTCAAAGTTTGAGGTTTTGTTGTGAAGTATTAAATGAAGCTTCAAAATCTGTTATTGGGTGAATGTTTTCTAAGCATGACTCTGTGTTTTCTCTTTCTTATTATTTCTTTTTCTTTTTTTTTGCATGTAAAACTCAATTACACTTTCTGCAATCTTGGTATTAAAAATATTTAGCTCAAAAAGGACATCGCTTCTATTTTTAGTATTTGTAAACGCCATGATCTTTACGATTTTAAGAAAATGTATGTGATTTTTTTTTTTTAGCCCCATCGAAATTAATGGAAATGTTTTCAAATTTCTGCAATTTTTGCAAATTATGCAGTTAAAAACATTCAGCATGTTCAGGAAATTCCTGCTTGTACTTCTGGTATTGGTAAATTTCACACAAATTTGTATATGTTACGCAAGTTTTTTTATTTTCACAATTTTTGCTTTTTTTAATGCATCCCTCAAATTTTGAAATCTATGGTTGGTATCGAAATGTCCAGCAAGTTAAGACCATCAATGCTAATTAAGCTTTTAAGGCTAATTTTAGCTAATATTTTAGCAACATTCTAGCTTTTTTGGCTAATTTGGTTTCTACTGAGGATTTTTGATCTATTTAGGAGTGACGCTAGTATTTTAAAACTACAGATGTTTTTTTGGTCCAATTCTGAGTTAAGCTAGTATTTTAGCGACGTGCTAACTTTTTTGGCTTATTTGACATCTACTGAGGTTTTTTGGCTAATTTTGATCTAAACTAATATTTTTTGCAACATGCTAGCTTTTTTTGTGCTAATTTTGCATCTTCTAAGGATCTTGGGCTTTTTAGGAGATAAGCAAACACTTGCGCAAAATATTCACTTTTTTGGGTAATTTGGCATTTAGTGAGATTTTGGGCTATACGTTCATACCTTTACAAATTCTTAAATTTTAAAGAATTTTTTTTAATTTTTCAAGAAATTCTTTGAATTCTTTGTCCACTTAAGGGATTCTCAGCAACTTTAAAGGTTTTAGCAATTTTAGCAGTACGCAAATAACTTAAGCATTTTCAGTAAATCCCTTCAGCAATTACAGCAAATTTCTTCAGCATCTTCAGCAATAACCATTCACACTAGCATTAATGCAACTTTTTAGTTTTAAATTAAGGTCAAATATTAGAAGTTTACATTTTTCAAAAGAATTAAGTGTTTATCTATCATTTAAAGTGTATGATGATGCATAATTTGCATGATATAAATTTTTATTATAAATAATTAAAATGATCAAAGCACATCAAAACACTATTTCCAAGAAATACAGCAAACTCTACTTGACTTTAGCTAATATTTACAATATTTAATGAATCAAATGTGACGTAAGTGTGTCATTGTTACTTATTTTCTAATCAATGCATTGTTTATTTTATATAAATGTTTGAAAATCTGTGTTTTGTCCTCTTTTGTCCTTCATTTGAATGGAAAACTGCAATTGGGGCATAGTTAGAAAACCAGTTCTACTTCTCTGCAAAACATGAATTCATTTATTACCACAAGAAATATAATACTAAAGGTTTTTTTAAAGATAAGCTGACTGGACATTTAGAGAAGAAATAAGTTTTGAACATTTTAAAGGGAAGTTTCATAACCATAAATGCATCATATCATAGTTATTAGTTTTCAGATACTTAACATTTACTTTAATCTACTTCTGCTTACATAAAATAACAAGAGGAGTTCTAGATTTAGGAAGAATTACTGGCTATCAAAAGCAATCACTGGT
The DNA here is from genome assembly GCF_002922805.2 of Oryzias melastigma. Lineage (NCBI taxonomy): Eukaryota > Metazoa > Chordata > Actinopteri > Beloniformes > Adrianichthyidae > Oryzias > Oryzias melastigma. Next base: position 26,633,498 of record NC_050532.1, on the reverse strand, counting down.
ACGCAAATCTCAGAGGGATATTATAAGAATTCCCTTTTAGATGTTACAATAACAATAAAGATGAAGGAGAGAACACTAAAGAAGTCTTGCTTGTCAAAATACTTATTTGTTCTATACAACAAAACAAACAAACACACTAAAACAGATTTATGTGTATACAACTATTCAGCTCTTTTGTTTAATTTCCAATCACTTGCATATTTTTCAGCAATTTTTAAATAAAAAAATGAATTTTATTAAATTTATATATTAATTGATATATATATATATATATATATATATATATATATATATATATATATATGATCATGCTAATATGTTATATGTAACAAACAAGCAAATGAATAAATAAAAATGCAAAAAAAATGTGTTAAAGTTAATTTCCTTTCTTTTTTACTGCATTCTTTGAAAACAATTTTAATTTTATTACATTTATAACGATATAAGATTTAAATCTTCTTGTCGAGTGGATCTCATTGCAGTTGATATGAAAATCTGCGCGTGCGCAGTGTCTATATTTTCGAAACCGTGAAGCTAAGAGCCAGCTAGACAACAGTAAGCTAGCTCAGATAAATTAGACAAAGAAACCTTGTGAGAGCTTGAATGAAAGAGTTCAAAGTGTCGGACGGAGAACGGGGCGAGTGTAACACAGAGCTATATCCGATTTTCGATGTCTATGGGAGTTTAAATTTGAAAGGTACGACGTCACCGTGTCTTTTTTAAACTTTGTAAGCAGTCAGTGGAGATATTAGCCGCGGCTAGCTGCTAGTTAGCTGCTGTTGTTTTCCCCCTGCAGCAGACGTGAGGGTTAGCTTGATGGTTAGCATCCTGTCAACGGATCCGCGAAGGCCCTTTTGTTTTACACCGGTTACTATGAGGATTAAATATGATGTTACCGCACATTTCAGAACCATGATCGGATAGTTTATATCCTTATGGATCGGTATCGTGAAAACTGTAAGGCTGTCCGGTACCGGGAAGGTAGATTAATTATTGTTTGTGAAGCTAATCCGGCTCTCTTCGTTGTTTGCGGTCGAAACGCTGAAGTGGAATCAACACTAGTTTTGCTAGTAGAAGCCAAAATCTGTGTTTGTTTACTGTTGATTGAACATTAAATAATTATCTTGTGAATTTCTAAGTCTGAAATCTGGATGAGCGGAAACAAACGTTGAGATTTAAGGTTACGTTTCGGCTGCATTGTTTATTTTAACCCTAGCGCAGGGCAGACACACCCGATTGAATTATTATTAAAATATGAGGTTACGTGAGTTCAAACCCCTTTTATGGATACTATTATTTAACTTTACTCCAGTCTGTATACATATAGCAAAATACAAAGTCAGTCTGGTGCTTATCCGTGTAGCATCCTGAGTTGTGCTGCTGTCGATGTTGCACAATTCTTGCTAATGTGTTAGCCAAACAAAGTTGCACATTAATCCTGACTTCCCTCCTTTATTTGATTTAGAGATATGATCTTTAAGATTTGTTTTAGTCTTAAAAAAGTAAATTCTTTGTTTTCCATTTTAGTGTATTTTTATAAATCAACCTGCTTTTATAATGCTAATTGAGCTTTGAAGATGCTAAAACAGTTTAAATATTGAGGCTTTATTTGCAGTTTATGATCATTATTGAGTGATCTGTTATTTTGAAGTTTTTATTTTTAAGGTTTGTTTTTAATTGAAGCTTGTTTTGTGTTTTCCTGTAGAGAGTAGCATGAGAATGGGGCCATGAAGGACCCTGTGATGACATAGACGAGCTCCACCTTTATTCATTTCAAAAATTCAAGAGGTGATGAGAAGTTTTTTTTTCTTTTTCTTTCCATCATTTGTACAATCTGTGTGACTCAGCTGTTGCATGTATCCTGGGATGTTTCCTGCCACACAATCTGCTGCAAGCAGTCCTTGAAGTTGCAAGTCACAGGAAGCTAATTATGTACTTACTTTTATTTTATTTTTCAATCAATATTTTGTCATTTTGTCATTTGTCAAATCAGATTAAATTCATCAAACTGGGTCAACTTCTGATTCTGAAATGTGATTTCAGTTATGAATCTGTTCTTTTTCTTTTGTAAAATTAAGTCATATTTTCTGCAGGAGCTCATCAGAAATTCTCCTTTGATTTGTGAGCGGGACTGTTAGCGCAAAAGTTAGCCTCACTAATTTCCCAGCATTCCTTTGTTTACACGCTCTCCCGCTAGCGACAAGAACCTCACGAGCCCAGGCTAACGTTAGCGTAGCCAAAAAAAAGAAAAAAAACTGTAGAGTTTGGAGCCAGACGGCATCTCAAATGAGGAAAATAAAAACATTAATGGATCTATTTGTCTTCAAGTGGAGGATTTAGTATTGGAACAGAAGGAAAACCTTGATTTACCTGCAGCAGTGACGGCGTCATAAACCTGAGCATGTTCAAACATCTGGTTTTCTTCTGTGATCCATCATGATTATAATACATAAATGCAATTTGTCCTCCATTTAGAGAAAAATGCTTCAAGAATATGTTAAAAACATGATTTTTGTTGGAGTGTTTCTTTAACTGGAGGTTAACTTGGTCAAGAACACATTTTATAATATAGCCGGGCTTACAATTAAAAGGTTAATTTCATGAGCCTTTGAATGCTGCCTAAAAAATATTTTGACTTTTATCTTCATTTTCATTTCCTTTACATTACATTTTATTTAATTATGTAGCACACATACTTAGATTAATTCTTAAAATAAAATTCTGGTCACATATAGAAACAAATATAAGTTAATTTTTAGGACTTAGAATCTAAGTGAGTCAGGGAATGTAAATGTTGTCCTTCGAATTTGCTAAAGAAGAAATTTGAAGCACTGATTGATTTTTTTCACCCTCAAATAATGTTAATATTTTCTTGGTTTGACTGTTTCTGCCGTAAAACAGCTTTTCTTCAAATACTTTCAGCTATAAACTAATTTTAACCTCAAATTCTCCAATAATTACTCTTCTATTATGCAGATATGCTGTCATTCAGTGCAGATATAGTCAAACCAATATATGAAATATAGATATATATACTAACTTAATTGTTTTTACTCTTTAACTTTAGCGATAATGAATATCATTGGCAACATTTTAAGCAGAAGTATGTTAGTAATGGAAGATTTGATTGTTCATAAAGCAATGTTGTGATATTATTGTTCTGTTTTGAAGGTTTTTTGACACTTTCAAAGTTGGTTAAAAAATTCTGATATGTAGGTTAAGTTAAGTGTGGTGTCACAGAAAGAGTATTGGTTTTATTGGATCTCTTGTATATTGAGCACAAGTGTTGTTTTGATTGCCACTTTAATTACATATTTTATTTCTGTTATTGAAACTTCAAAGCACTTGCAAAGGATTTATTTTAAGGGAAAAATGCTCATATTTGTGCTAAAACTCCTTGTTTTCTCGTGACTCGCAGTACTTGCAGAAGTCGAGTGAGTGGTTCCTCCTACGCCTACCATGTCGCGGGTTCCCACCCCCCCTCCTCCAGGGGAGATGTCAAGTGGACCTGTGGCAGAGAGCTGGTGCTACACACAGGTATGGACTTCACCTGAACGCTGTGCATGTGTGTGCATGTAAAGCTGCTTTCCATCCAGTTAAAAACACACAAATAGGATCTGGAAAACCACAAATCACTCTGCCTTGGTTTGTTTTTAACAGTTACTGCATCTGCTGGAACTGAAGGAGAAAGTCGCCTTCAGTTACTGCAAAGGAAAAACACCTGATTGATTATCCAAATACTTTCTAACTGATTGTTATTAAACAAGTTAGTGCACTTCAATATTCTGCTCCAAAGCATTCCAGCATGTTTCTTAAACGAGGAAGAGATGCGTCGGTTATTTATGTCACTCAGTTCTGCAAGGTTGTTCTTTTATTTATAATTAACACAATTTAAATCATTAAATCAAGACCAGTATTTTTGTGTAAACAGGTTATTTAGGCAGAGTTTCAGTACAGCAACAACATTTCTAATTAGATGTGAGAACAAACAACATACTGTGTGTGTATATAAACACAAATGTGTACACATGAGTGTATTTATGTTTATAAAAATCACAAATAAGTCGCTCCTAAGTATAAGAGTGGGACTTTAAACCGGTCTTTCATTTAAGACCCAATCTGATCGTCTTTTGATACATTTTTTAATGTGTTCTTAGTGGTCTTTTAATGATGATTATGCAGTTTGTATCCAAAATAAAAAAATAAATAAATCTGTTGATTTCTGCAGAGCATCAATAGTTCTTAGAAAAAATGTTGGTAGAGAGCAGCCCCGCCCCCTTTTCCTCCCGGATGCAAAAAGCTTGTGGTCCACCCAGAGTATTTTTTGATCTAACTTTATATATATATATATATATAAATGTAGAATGAAATTTCTGTTGTTTTATTTAATGTTTGTGTAAAGTTCCGAGAGTGTTGGTCTGATTCTGTTTCCTCTTTCTGTTCAAAGGTCAAGGTGGTGAAGTTTTCCTACATGTGGACCATAAATAATTTTAGTTTTTGTAGAGAAGAAATGGGAGAAGTCCTGAAGAGCTCAACTTTCTCCTCTGGCCCTAATGACAAAATGAAATGGTGAGTGAGGGAGATTCATATTCTGCTTGTAATAGTTACTATGCTTTGTAGAGTTATAGAGCAGGAGTGTCAAAGTCAATCACACAGGGGGCCAAAACCTAAAAACACTCTTTAAGTTGTGGACCGAACAGGATAAACAGTTAGTAAACACTATAAAGCTAAATTTTTAAAACTTTAAAACTGTAAATTTTTAGCATAATTATGAATAATAAAAATGCAGGAATATTATTCCAGAATAAATCAACTTAAACCTTAAACAACTTTCAATATTTTACTCTCCATAAAAATTATATTTATCAAAATTATACAAGTTAGAAATAAGCTCAAGATAACATCGGTCCATTAATAGCAATAAATTAAAATGATCTAGAGGGCCGGATAGAATTACCAGGAGGGCCTTGACTTTGACACACGTGCTGTAGAGTTAACTATAAAAAAGATCATATTGCATGTTAAAGTCACCCTTTCAACATCTGTTTGAATACTTTTTTTATAACTTCACACAAGCTGTGATGTTTTTAAAACATTTATTTAAACAGATGACCCGTAATGTCTTTTTGTTTTCCTGCCAGGTGTCTGCGAGTTAATCCAAAGGGACTCGACGATGAAAGCAAAGATTATCTGTCGCTGTACTTACTGCTTGTTAGTTGTCCAAAAAGTGAAGTTAGAGCTAAATTCAAATTTTCGTTGTTGAATGCTAAAAGAGAGGAGACAAAAGCAATGGGTGAGTACCGTTCTGACTAAAATGACTTCAAGGAAGTGTAATAGAAACGCTAAGACTGACTGTTCATTCTCTGTCGATCACAGAAAGCCAAAGAGCGTATAGATTTGTTCAAGGAAAAGACTGGGGATTCAAAAAGTTTATACGAAGAGATTTCCTACTTGATGAAGCTAACGGACTCCTACCAGACGACAAGCTTACACTCTTCTGTGAAGTGAGTCGACGTTTCCTTTCTCCTCAGAATTCCTGTGGAATAAACCTCTTTTACCATGAAGCTGTTCTGCATTAATGGTTAAAGCGTCAACTTTACTTAACCGTCAGACTGAAGTAGCGACAATCCAAAATGTCACTTTTCTAATTGATACGTCTTTATTCCGCCGTGAACAGTTGAGCCACGAATGTTTGGCATATTGTTAAAAATGTCAACAAATGTCATTTTTACAACTAGAAAAGCTATTCCTCCACTTCACACTTACGATGTCAGCTTTTCAAATAGTTTCCTTCAAAATGTCAAGAGCAGTAAGTGTCCCAGAAAATAAGATTTTCCAGGAACATGAAGTCACATGAGGCGTCGGCAGTGAAATTGACTGAAACTCTTCCTGGATGGAGCAGAGGTTCAGTAGTTTGGAGAAAATTGCATCTTTGATCAGTTAATTACGTTTGAATTAAAGACAAAACTCCTTTCCTCATCAATTAGTTAACTGAGCTGCAGTCGTTAATGTTGGTTTCCAGAGTTCCTTCATAATTGACGGTAAACACGCCCCTCTGTCAGTGAGAGAATTGGTTTGGATTTCCCACCTCAACCATTCAAACGTCTGTCCCAGAAGTGTCATCAGCGTGAGATTAAAATGGTTTTTATGGGCTGATTGGAAGAATCAGGAAAGAATGTTCATGTTTAGGAGGGATCGAATACGGCTTTCAGTATGAAAAGGTTCGTTTGTGGATTTAGGAATAAATAATAATTAAATCACGTAGACATTCTTTAGCGTCCTTCGGCTTGTTTACAACATTTAACTGGAGCTGTCGCGATTGGTCGATAAGTCACGAATATGTCGACTATTTTAATAGTCTGCGTCTAATTTAAAAGCTGATTAGTCGCGACTATGTTGACTATTAAAATAGCGTTTGACTAATTTAATAGTCGATTAATCTTTGTTGTTTTTATTTTTAGTTCTCAAAACTACAGTGTGCGCTTTCTAATCCCGAGTCTGTCATCGTCTTTGACACATATACGCAGTAGAGCTAATCCGGGTCAGTAGTGATGTCACAGGAAGTTCTAGGAAGACTCGGGTACCATGGCAACAACGGAGCTTTAAAATGGAAAACGCAAAAAAAATCAAATAAAAGGAAAGACCTTGTGTTCCATGTCGGCACTACGGCGATGCATGAACACCTGAAGAGGAAGCAGGTTGTGACCGTGTTTAATGACGCTGAAGAGATCGTCGTCTAGCTAAGCTAAGATTAGCACAAACATCGCTACAACCTCTACCCCATCAGAGTGAGATGTCTCTGCTGAAGAGAACATCTGTTCTCAATATAGATCAAGTCTTTCTGCAGACATGAAGAAACGTTTAACTTTCCCTCTACCAGTAAGAACATCGTAGTTTGTAATTCTATTGAGTCAGAGTGTAGTGAATACAGTTGTGAGCGCTTAGCAACACAAAATGAGTCAGTGAGACCAAAACTTGATCTTTGGTGAAAAATAGTTTGTTTGATTTAAGTCTTGTTTTGATTCCAGAGGCAAATGATTCATTAAAGACTTAATAAACTATCGTCTTTATTTTTAGTTAACATATAGATGAAACACTTCAAGTTAAAAGCTAATGATGGTTAAAATGTGTTTTACATCCAGCATGACCCGATCAGTCGGCCAATTGGAAAAATAACAGTAATTAGTCGACTATTAAAATAACATTACTGTTGTTCTGACTCTTCGAACAGGTCAGCGTCGTCCAGGACTCGGTGAACATTTCGGGTCAGTCAAACATGAACATGCTGAAGGTGCCCGAGTGTCAGCTGTCGGATGACCTGGGGAACCTGTGGGAGTGTTCGCGCTTCACCGACTGCAGCCTGTACGTGGGGGGACAGGAGTTCAAAGCCCATAAATCCATCCTTGCAGGTGAGACATCCCGAAGCGCAGATGTTCTGTCAGGGAGCTCCAGGAGAGGCTTGTCAGCCGTGTTTTCAGGATCTGTTCAGGAGGAGGAAGTGTTTTGTTGCTTTTATTTCTCGTCTATATTTACTCTTTGGCCTCGTTTGACCCTCTTGACTGCTGGGTTCTGGAGACAAAGGCTGACTCTGGATCAGACGTGGTCACTGCTGAAGTGTTCATCACTAAAGTGCTGACTAAAGCAGTCACTGTGACTGTGCAGCATCTCGGCTCCACCAGAGTTCAGCATAGATTTACAATTAGCCCACGCTTTTACTCAGAGCTCCTTACCAACGGGGAACAACATTTATTCTCTAGTGCCATAAAAAGTTGACACTCTACCAAGTCCTGCTTATTTGAGAGGAGTAACAAGACCATAAAGTAGAGGACGAGGGAAATGTGGAGTAACGGGAGCTCTGACAGCAGAAAGGGAGGACTGATACTGATGCATGAATGACTGCAGTGCTTCGTTTCTCTTTTACTTTATCTACTGGTAACATTTTAGTTTTCATGTATTAAAACAGTAAAAATAAACACGTTTCATGAATTAAATCAGCTTTAGTTTCCTCATCAGCATTTCCAGGTTTTTCTTCACACCTTCACCTTAGACCCGGCCCACGGGCCGGATCAGGCCCGCCTCCACATTTGGCCCCTCCCCCCAGACACTATCAGAAACGCCAATAGAACGGGACTTTTGTGTCACCCCTCTGCAGTCTGAACTATGAAGGGAGAGGGCAGAATATTCATTGGTTTCATAGTGATTCACTTTTTCTTTATTTCTTTATTATTATTTTTCTTCTGTATATTTTTTGAAACTCCATAACTCTTGATAGCTCGTTCAGCTATTAAAATATTCAGCTCTTTTTATGCTAGCTTTGGGCAGTTAGTAAGGAGTTCTAGACTATTTTGGGGTTTAGCTAATATTTTAGCCACAGGTTAACTGTTTTGACTAATTTAGGATTTTTTCAGTTTTTTTTTTTTTTTTTTGGCTAATTTGGAGCTTAGCTAATATTGTGGCTTTATGCTAACTGTTTTGGCTAAATTACACATTTTACCAGTTTTTTAGGTTAATTTGGCATTTAGCTTTCGTTTCAGCTACATGCTAGCTGTTTTGGCTAATTTAGGCTTTTTTACAGCAACTAAGTACATGAAGCCATTTCATTATATGACAGTTTAAAAATGTATTTTTGATGCCATGCATTTGCTTTTATTTTAACATTCTGTTGCTGTGAGTCCTAAATTTGTCAAAAACTCCACAAATGTTTATTTAGTGTTATTTTGAATCATTTCAGATTAAAATGTGTCACTAACTTGTCTTTTGTCTGCAGCTAGATCACCCGTCTTTAACGCAATGTTTGAACACGAAATGGAAGAAAGTAAAAAGGTAAGGACATGTTTGTTTTTGTTTTTGTTCTTTAGGCTTTTTAGTCTGATATAATAATAATTATTACAGTCAAAATAATTAGACTTAATGTCATTTTAAATGGAATTTGTTGATTTCTCTTCCATAGTTGACCAAACTCTGCTGTTTTTTGTTCTTTTTTCCCAGAATCGTGTTGACATCAGTGATGTGGATCCAGATGTCTTTCGGGAAATGATGGGATTCATCTATACAGGAAAAGCCCCAAATTTGGAGAAAATGGCGGATAATTTGCTGGCAGCTGCAGATAAAGTAAGAATATTTCTCACTTTTTCTTACCATGAAATTCTTATTTTTAAAATGTCAAATTACATGAGTTTAACTTCAACATTTTCTCTTTTTTGTTCTCTTTCGGGTTTTTGCCATTTGAAAAACTTTGGAGAGGCTTTTCTGAAGTCTTCCTGATTAAGTGTGAAATACAGCCAAACCGAATCCAAAATCTTCCCTTACCCCCTCCAGTTGGAGTGGTAGAGGTGTCCAAAATAGTTGTTCTAAGGGGATAATTGTGACTGGGTATCCCTCCGCCAGTGTCTACATTTAAATATGAATTATAACTTTCTGCTTTTAGAATGAATTTTTAAAGTTATAAAACTGTTTTGTCATTTTTGAGCGCTAGCAGCTACATGCTAACGTAGATGATTCAGACTCCAAATGCAAATTCTGACCATAACCTCAGAGATGCTCAGAATATTCTTTCTTTAATCAAGCTGGTACATCCACACCACTAACTGAAGAAATCTCTGTTCTTTTCAGTCTTGCTTTACTTTATTATTAAAAATATTTACCTGCTCAATCCAGAATTCTATGGCAGTCGGAACATAAACAGTGTTTTTTTTCAGCTGGTTCAGAGGATGTCCAATGACTTGTTCCATCATTTTTATTCTCTTCATTACACTGTAAAACACGCATGTCGACCTCTTGGCTGGTTTGAACAGTTAAAGATGCTGGTGGAAAGTTTTGTGAATGGAAAGACGAGGATTTAGGGAGATTTTGAATGAAACTGCAAACGGATCTGAATCCTTTCATGGATGTTTTTCTAGTTTGAAGTTGCGGACGGTGCAGCAGTCCTCATCAGTGTAACAGCCCTTCAGCTCAGAGGACAATAGTGAATCAGTCTGTAAAGATACTCCGTGTTTTATTGTTGTGGCTTCAGGTCACATAGAGAAACTAGAACCTGCAGACTAAGAGGCCCCGCCCTCTGGATGCAAAAGGAGCCGGTTTTCAGATTTAAAGTACAAATCGAGAAATAACACCTTAAGCAAATATATTTAATTTGATTTAAAAGCAAATTCCCATGGTTAAATTAAGATGAACATAGTTTTTATATAGATAACTATAGTCTCTTCTCCTAATCCTGGATTTAGACTGTGACAGTTTCCCCTCTCGTGCTGTTGTCAGACCGTGACGTTGGTGTTACCGTTTGAACCGCTGAGTTGAAGTTAACCTGTTTGACTGTCGGAGCTGTGACTGCAGCACGAGTGCAGAGGGAGCGAGAGCGCCGCGTGCAAGTCAATGAGGCTTACTGTAATTATGCAGCTGGTAGCCTCCGTCTAATGTGAAACGGGATTGATAGTTCAGGTTCTTCTTCAGCTCTCGCTCCATTTTTACAGGAGCTTTCTGTATCGTCGTCGTTCCTCCTGAACGAGTACTGCTGGAGAATGTGGAGATGTCCATCTGAAGATGTTGTTTTGGAATTTCCTTTATAAAAATGGTTAATGATGAAAAGATGCAGCAGATACTGTTGGATCAGCAGACAGCTGTTAGGACAGTATTAGAAACACAATAATTCACGTTTGTCTTTAAAGCTTTAACAGGAAATTCGGCTTATTAGTTTAAGTTGGGAAAATCCCTAAAAGACGAGAAAAGCCGTTAAACATCAGCTGTTTGAGCAGGTGTTGGAAGTGCAGCTTTAATGCTGACGTCAGGATCCATTTCAGAAGGTTTTGTTGATTCAATCAACAGAAACACTTCCTCCCAGGAACGACTCTGAAATGATGGAAAAACCCCCAAACGCTGGTTATCTTCCAAATGTGGCCCGTCTCTTATTGATGCCGGCGTCCAACAGCGTCACTGCTAGACGCCACAGACCGTAGAATCAAAGGACAGAGCGAGGTGTGGACGTCAACCGTAGAAAGTGGCTCCAGCTCTCCTGAAACCAGGCCGTCACCATGGCTTCCTGATCGTCTGCCGCCATTTTGAAACCCAACGACCGTGATTGGTCTGAGTCGCGTTTTTGAGGAACTGCAGTCGCCAGTCATGAGTGACCTTGTTCGAAGTTCACGTCGCTTCTATTAAAATAGACGATGACTAATTTAATAGATTAGTTGTTACTTTATATAATATGGAGTCAGAGTTGAACAAAGTTGTGAGAGTTCAGCACAAAAAAAATCCACTTTTTTATATTTTAGTCGGTGAAACTCAAACTTTATCTTTAGTGAAAAATATGCCAAATTCATTTGATTTAATTCTTGTTTTAATGGCAAAAACAAAATTAGCTGCATGATTCATTAAAAGTTTCATAAACGATCATCTTAATTGTCTTTATTTTCAGTTAGTTTATAGATGTTGAAGGTTAAGATGTGTGTTTTACTGCCACTTTGGACATGACTATTAAAATAAACGTTTGTAGCAGCCCTAATGAACAAATTATATGTGGGTAAAATGTGGCACAATCGATAGAATTAATATTTAACATAAATGGTCAGATATTAATGTAAAGTGGGGAAAATACAAGTTATTAATTGATTATCGTGCTTACAATAAGTGGAATATATCCAATACATGCAAAATGACTGAAAATAATTCTAAAAATCAATTTCTCGATAACTTTTACCTGTAACTTTTCTTTGACTGAATTCTCTGGATTTGGTTTGATGCTTTACAAACTTACTTCTGGCTTGTTACAAATACAAGTTGTCAAAAATTGAATAATGTGTGTTTTAACTTGTTTTAATAGAGTTTAATGTGACTACACTTGACCTTATGTTGCTTATGTTTCTTTTTAATGACAATATTTCTATTTAAATTGGATGTACGATACAATATTCACTCCTTTTCAATTAAACTGTCAAGATCTGTTTGTTTTGGTTGGAAATTCCCTCTATCTTCTGGGGTTCATTCTCTTTTTTTTTCACTTTTATTTATTCCAAAACTGTCATAGCGCGCTGCAGTTGGCTCAGCGCTTCTTCCTGAATCCTACACAGCGCCTTTAGTGGTGGGTGGGTGTAACTGCAGTCACAAACAGCTGAAAACCAGATCCCACTTTTGGAATATTTGATCACACGTTCAACCCTTTAACACCGGAGCTCCAGTGTTTGTATTCTTTGATTTACTCTAACTTTTCAACCGTTGACAGGATAATTCCAGTCGATTTTGAAGGAGAAAAGCGGCGTGACGCCGCTTTTCTCCTTCAAAATCGACTGGAATTATGGTGTTAACGGTTGAAAAGTTACAGTCTGCTAAAGATTTGATGTTGAATTTGGAATCGCCGAGTTCAGATTTCCCGTCCAGACGGTCACGCTAACGTCTTCTGTCCCCCTTGCGCCCCCGTCCCCGTCCCCAGTATGCTCTGGAGCGTTTAAAGGTCATGTGTGAAGAGGCCCTGTGCAACAGCCTCTCGGTGGAGAACGTGGCCGACACCCTCATCCTGGCTGACTTGCACAGCGCCGAGCAGCTCAAAGCACAAGCCATAGATTTTATCAACAGGCAAGTATTGCGAGAGAGAAAAAAAACTCCGGTGATAAATTCCTGCTGCCATTTCTGTTTACCAGCCCTGAATGCTTACCTTTTTATCTCCTTGCCATAGGTGCAGTGTCCTGAGACAGCTGGGCTGTAAAGATGGAAAGAACTGGAATAGCAAGTATGTAATTAGCTGATATATGTGACACAAGATTAATAACACCGTCTTATCTCTCCCCACAACCAGATGCATTAGAATTCATTGTTTTAGCCCGAGCAGACAAAGCGCTGTTTGCCAATTCAGTTTGAAGCCTCATATCTTTGTATCCGTGTTATTAATTGACTCATACCTGGATAACCAGCAGAAATGGAATATTTGTACAATTCCAGGAGAGGAGATGCGGCCGCCGCGCCAACATTTTCCTTCCGATGATGTAGTGTGGTGTTGCAGGACACCTTGAAGTGCAGAACTTTTTTTCCCTTTTCTCGCATCGCACTGTTTGTCGTGTGCAGAAAGCACTAATGACCCAGTTTACCGACCGACGCGCAAATTAAATGCCTTTTATTTACTTTGTCATTACAATCTCATTTATGTTTATTGATTTTTAATGTGCAGCTTATCATGTCTGAGTGTCGACTCCATTTGGTTTGTGCTTACAGTCATGCCACAGACATAATGGAGACTGCAGGCTGGAAGTCGATGATCCAGTCCCACCCTCACTTGGTCGCCGAGGCCTTCCGCGCGCTGGCGTCGGCGCAGTGCCCGCCCTTCGGACTCCCGCGGAAACGTCTAAAACAGTCTTGACTGCCAGACTTGGGGCCGGGACTTGACTGGGGGTGTGAAAAGTGGGTTTACAAAGGAAGGACTTATGAGGTCACCTCTTCTGTTTCCACCAAAACTGAACACACTTGAATAAAGAAGACGAGTGGAGCTTTCTGGCCAGAGATGTGGGGAGGCTGGCACGTGGAAGGCCGACATCAGTGGATTGGACAACAAAACGATTCAGTCGACGTTGCTTGCTGTGCTGCTCATGTTGAATGTGATTCAACCTGAGTAGCAAGCCAACCGTTTTATTTTGTTTTAGTTTTTTTGTTTCCTGTAACTTTCAAAAATGGCCTTAATATATCTGCCATTGCTCTGGACCTGCTCTGGAGTACTCCGTCTCTTTACTCTGTGCCTGCCTTGTCACAAAGACCAGGCCTCCTCCAGGTTGCACTAGTTCCCATGTACAGTCGTTTTGATATGGAGTTCTATAGGAACGTAACAAAGGTTTAACTAAATGGGAAATATATATTTGTAATGTTTAGCCCGTTTTGTGACTAGACATTAAAAAGCATGAACAGTCAGTGCAAGGTCAGTTCTTTACACTTTTTAAAAGATGCGTATGCCCCATATTGATGGCAACATTTCTATGTAAATGACAGCTGAATCATCTTCAGAAGACCAATGTACAAGTGTGTTGTACTGCATATTTGTGTGGGGAAAGTGGTAATCTGCCGTTAAAAAAAGGAAAAAAAAAACAATCTGGTAAGACATAAAAGTGTCGATACTCTGGCCCAATCCTAAAAAACAACAACAGCACATGGAAGTATGTACTTTCCAGACGATGGATCTGTGAATTACTATAAATCCAATTTTGACGATTTATTTCTTCTCGTATCGCCAACTTGCAAATATGTATTCTCAGTATATTGTGGCTAACTAAACGTGAAGAGATGATTGCATGGTCATATTATTGTCAAAAGAAAGTGTCCATGTACCAATTTTATTTTGTAACTCTTTACTTTCTGCAATATTTGTGCAGTCACATGAAATGAATTTGTGCAAAAGATTCTTCTCACATCCTTGTAGGATGCTGAGCATCACTTCTACTGGCAATGTTCTGTGTGGATGGAGGGAGCGAGAGGGGGGGGGCGGATTCGTGTTTTTATTTTTCTGTTTTCCCCAAGTCAGTCTTGTACGTAGTGTGTGACAGACACTTCACAGGAGTTTGTAAATTAAGAGTGGCGTCATTTTTACATGATGTTACACATTGTTCAGCGTCATGTTTCGATGTTGAAACTATGGAAGTAAAAAAAAGGAAAAAAAAAAGATGAAGTTGTCTGCAAGAATGCCTGCATTAACCCATTAAAACATTTTCCAGCATCCCGGACAAGCCCCCGAATTTTTTTTTCTTTTTTTCTGTTGGCTTTTTTTAGGAAATCTCAGTTGCTTTAATGCAGGAGCGTCAAACTCAATCGTACAAGGGGCCAAAATCCAAAACACATCTAAGGTCGCAAACAGGATAAACATTTATTGAACACTCTGAAACTACATTTTTAAACTTTAAAACCATAACTTTTTAACATAATTATTAACTAGAAATATAGCTAGTGTGAATGCTGTAAGCTGAATTTTTACAGCTGAAGACGCTGAAATTGATGGCTTAAAAACACTGAAGCTGGTTGCTGAAATCACTTAGGCTAATAGCTGAAAACGCTGAAACTGATAGCTATCTTAAATATAAGCTAAATGCCAAATTAGCCTAAAAAACTCAAAAAAAAAAAAAAAAACTTAGATTAGCCAAAACAGCTAGTATGTAGCTGGAAAAAATGTAAACTTTAAAATAGCCCCCAAAGAAACGAGAAAAAAAAACCCTAAATTAGCCAAAAAAGCTAGCATGTAAACACTAGCCTAAGTCCAAATAGCCTAAAAAATGTTTAAAAAAAGCCTAAATTAGCAGAAAGAGCAAGAATGTGCCTGAAATATTAATAAAACTCCAAGTAGCCCCAAAAAATCTTAGTAAATGCCAAAATAGTCCAAAAAGCTGCAGAATGCTAATTGTAAAAACTTTAAAACTGTAACTTTTAACATAATTATGAATAATAAAAAGGCAGGAATATTATTCCTGAATAAATCAACTTAAAATTTAAATAACTTTCAATATTTTACTCTCCATAAAAATATATTTTGTCAAAATTATATAAATTAAAAATAAGCACAAGATGACATCGGGCCATAAATAATAATAAAATAGAATGACCCCGACGGTCGGGCGTTGACTTTGACACACGTGCACTAATGGACACGTGCAAAGTGATTCTTTTGTGACCGTTTTCCTTTTTGCACATAATTACAAAACAGCTAAACTGTGGTAATCAAAAGAAACGCACAAGCATAGCACGATGTTAAAGGCTGGGTACCTTTTTAAAGAGTTTTTTTTTCCTCCCGCTTTATGCTAGCTCTAATTAAAAAGAAAGTGAGGCTGCTCTCTCCTGCCAGAAGACGTCTTCATCAGTGGCTTGCTGATCCTCGTCCGCCCCTCTCTGCACAGATCCAAAAGAACCGGCCCGATACCATCTCGGCTTCAGGATGCCTCTCCAACCTTTTATCTTCCTTCCTCGCAGACGAGATAGGAAAGTAAGAATGGAAATATTCCACTGTCATTTGAGAAAAAGCAGGAGATGTCAACAATTAAGGGCCACCTAAACCTGAATTTTTTTTTTTTTTTTTTAACCGCTAAACCTGAAAAATCCTTGTACTCGTGCAATCACTTGATTTGGTTGCGCATGAATTATGCTATCAGCCGTGAGCTGTAGATAGATAGGGTGTCATTCCATGTGGCTTTCCAAGGATTTGGATGAGTGCAAGTGGTGTGACTGGATGGCGAAGGCGTACGTGCCTCACACTGATCAGATAAGAGTAATGGAAGCGGATGAAAAGACCCCTGTCTCTGATGGTCACAGCAAAATGGATGTGCTCCCCGAGGTGTACCTCTGGTATCATCCACGCCTGTGGACACAGATTTATTGGCCATTAAAAAGCTACACTGAAATGTAACTCTTAAAATGGTGTGTTTATGCTTCGGAGAAGTCCTTCTGGAAATGAAAACCCACAAGTGTGAGGCTCCAGAGCCCAATCTGTGTGTCCAAAATGCCACCAGCCGAGTTCAAAGAAGCTTTAATGCCAGAAAGACCTTAACTGCTCTTTTCCAATAACACTTGAACAGCATGGGAAACAAATATTGAGAAATCAACACAACACAGAGGAGTGTTTATGTCCTATTTTACAGGAGAATCTGTCGGAACAAGCAGGAAAACATGGAAATCAAAGAACCGGCAACAAATCCGACAATTATTGGCTCAATAGTTCTGATGAAACACCAAAAATAAGGAACACTTTTTTTTCTTTTTTTTTAGGAGGGGGTTTTGATTATTGTCTGAAGTCAGTTTTCAACATGTTGGGTTCTGGAGTTTCACATTAATACACAGAATTTGCACAAAGGAGAGAAACTAAACACAGATTAGCTCCGGTTGATAATACACCTCGTGGCAAAAGGAGGCAGGAACATTTACAGATGAGACAAGTGTCAACCAAAAACCCTATTTTGATGAGTTTTCTTCACAAATTACAGCACCTCATCATTGAATCCAATAAAGCACGAGTGCATCCTGTCCCTCCGACCTTTACAACAATTCTTTACACTCATCTTTTTTTGTTTGTTTTATTAAGCCAAAACCAAACTGAAAAAATTCAAATTTAGACAAAATTTCCTACATTTTGTTCACAATTTCTTTTCTGTGTTTTTGCATCACTGCAGACATTTATGAACAACAGTCTTTTTTCTTCTCTCAGGTAACAGGAAATACTCCGACAGACCTGTAATTCCGCGTTTAAAATAGTTTTTTTTTTACAGCTCTCTTGTTGGAACCATCTGCAATTCACAGTGTGTGTTTTTTTTGAGCTAAATACAGAACAGTCTCTTCCTCATCAGTGACTGTTTCCTTAAAATATTTACTCAAACCAGATGATTTAGCTGCAAAATAAATGCATTTTCTGTCATATATGTGTATATTTTTTCTGTTTTGTACAAAATAAAGCAGCAAAACTCCACATTTTTCACCTGGAGTTGTTGCAATAAGCGCAGACAGCACAGTTTGTGGCGTTTAATGTGGCGACGGTTTTTGACAAATCCTTTTAAAACCGCCTTGGTGAACTGGAGGTCAGAGCACATTACCGCATGTAATACACAGCAGGAATGTACGTAAAGGGCGGCCGGCTTAAGCTCGCCGCTCGATGGGGAAAAGCAGTTATTTTTAAACGTGTTTTCTCTTTTCATTAAA
Source organism: Oryzias melastigma (assembly GCF_002922805.2). Taxonomy (NCBI): domain Eukaryota; kingdom Metazoa; phylum Chordata; class Actinopteri; order Beloniformes; family Adrianichthyidae; genus Oryzias; species Oryzias melastigma. The sequence goes on along the minus strand of NC_050532.1, from coordinate 26,615,858 downwards.
ACTGCAGATGGATCTGTTCTTCTGAATTTTTTTTTATATATTTATTTTTCTCCCCTCATTTCTCTTCTCTTGGTAAGTGAAATTTCCCCGGCTAATTAAAGCCTATTAAAGACAGGTAATGTCAGGGCTGGTGGCAGGACCATTACAAAGTGCTGATAATTGTCTGCCAGACTCACTAAATCCACCTGTCCTGCAATTACTGCACCGCTCTCCTGACACATTAATCCAGTGTGCGACTCACTCTTAAAGTCCGTCCTGCAGTCGGGGATGTTGGATCACGTCGAGCAATTGTACCAGGAAATCCGCACATTTTAGGTAACAGACTCTCCTGCTGTGGTCATCTTATTTTTTCACTAGGAAATTCATTTAAGTCAGAAACAAATAAACTATGTCGAATTAGCACTGATTAAATTCCCCCTATGATATTTCTTTACTTAAAATAATAATTCCCAGTATTGTTTTAATTATGACTATGAAGTTTTTAACCAAAATTTCACCACCTTAATGTCTTAAAAAGTAATTTTTCATGTTGATCTGAAGCCTCTGTTTCCTAAATCTCCTCTGAGGGGGCGTGGCTTTTGGAGCTCCGCCCCTGACCCCCCTGTCTGATTATGATAACTCTGTGTCTCGCTAGTGTAAATCTTCACCGCTGCTACATAAAAACATCCATCAATCTGGGTAATGTCCAGCCGTATGGATCTGATCCGAGGAAGTGAAGATCTTCATGGACAGAACTTCCTCCAAAATCCTGATTCTTTCTCCTTCCAGTTCACCAAAGACTCTTTTAGCTAATTCTCCAATGTTTATTGACTGTGATCAATACATTCAATCATTGGTTTCTCAGAGTTCTTGATAAAATAATGAAAGCTCACACGCATGTTAAAAACTGAAAGAACAGGATTTTCATGGGAGGGAGACTTCAATTAAGAAAGACTGAGAACTAAGAAAAATGTCAGTAAAACCCTTTCAATCAAACTAAAAGTGTTTCTCTGTTCTGTCATCTTTATTAATCTAGTTTAATGTGATATCTAAAAATGTTTTTGGGTTTGAGTATTACTTTTTACTCCTTAAATGAGGTGAGGAAGTAGCACAACACTGTCAGCGTCCAGCTGTTTAGCCTTGAAGAAAACATCTGGACAACACAGTAATTATTTCAACCAGTTTCCAGGGAGCTGCTGTAAGGATGAGGACTCATTGTTCGGAATCTCACACCCTGATTCTTCGCACATGATCAATATATACAGGAGTTAAGTCGGATTCTTAGGAATTTCGGGAGTTTACAGCTTCGTATTTACACGATGCGACCAACCAACCGCAGCCATTCCAACGACCACTACATCATCCAGTGGAGGAGTACGGTGTGTCACTGTGGTAGTTGTAGTCTGGACATACTTTCTGCACCAGTTTGTAGTCTACGCTGTAAAAGGCTATGTAGATGCATATGACTTTGAAGGGTTTGGAGCACAGCCAGGACACGTGGCTCTGCGTTTGCTCCTGGTAGCACACCTTGGAGGAGTCATGGGTGCACAGAGCAGTCTTCTTGCTGCGGTCAGTCTTGTCGTACTCGATGTGACAGTTGAAGGATTTGGTATCTTTGGTCTCCAGCGTGGACTGCTGGCTGATCTCAAACTCCACCACCTTGGACGGCGGCACCAGGCTGACGGACACATTCCCCATCCCGGTGGAGTTGTGGCGGAAGTAAACGCTGAAGCTGCCGTTCCCGTGGTCCACGATCTTGCCGGTGATCAGCAGGTTGAGCTTGACGGTCTTGATGTTGGAGTTGAAGTCCCCCCAGCCAAACATCTTTTTGAACTTGCCGGTCTTGACGATGGGTCTGCGTTTAGTTCTGGCCTGAGCGCCCTGAACATCTGTCTGGTTAGATAACCAGTCCCAAAAGTCCTCAATGTTCTGTAAATATGTCATTTCCCTCATGCTGCCCTTGAGCTCGGGGGAGCCCCTGGCGAACAGACGCAGGGGGTTGATCATTCGTGGACTGGCCCCCGTGGGAGACATCTTCGGTTCGGTCTCGCCGTCCGTCCACTCGATGAGCTCTGAGGCTCCGCCGTGGACCTTACTGCACGTGACCTTTACAGAAACAGAGAACAGGAGGAGAGAAAGAAAAATACATCAATCGGATCAAAATGCTCATGAAACATGAATAGTGCTGAACATTGTGACACAATACTGGAACGTTCTTTTGTAGTCATGCATCATAATCACATCATTTTAAACGCAGTTCAAAAAAACAACCGATATGAACAGTTTTAGGTCATTTTCCCCACAAGCAAATCAGCAGCATGAAATTATAACATTTATTTACAGAAAACAAACAAAGACAAAATGGGGAAAATAATACAGCTTTAATTGTATTTCATACCATAGTACAGACAGTTTATCAACAAAAAACATACAACCAACAAAGGAAAAACTTCTAGACATTATTATTATAAGAGGTTGAGAAGGACTTAAGCTCAATATGTTGGTATACAGTGGAATCAGTATGTATATATGGGCAATGATGCTTCAACGATTATCTACTGTAAAAAACTATCATTTGATTTTTTATGACAGCTACAGCCTGGATTTGTTGTTTATAAAATAACAAATTATGGACCAGTTTCTCTTCTTCCTCAATTTTCAAAATCTTTTGAAAAAATTGTCAATGAAAAGTTACAGGTATTTGTTACTAAACACCTTATTCAATGATAGGCAACGTGAGTTCAGAGAAAAGAGATTTCATTTAATAGGCTGGACCATTTTTCTTAATAAATTAGAAAAAATATTGCATTAGAAGTGGAGCTTTAAAACTGGATTGGAAACTATCTAATAGGGAGAAAACAGTTTGTCATGAGAGGTCTATCACAGCCAGAAACCAGAATGATCGTTTGTGGTGTCCCACAAGGATCAATATTAGGTCCTACATTATTTCATTTGTATTCAAATGTTATTTTTAACGTCTCAAGGTCATTAAAGTTGGTGATATTTGCTGATGATACCAGTATATTTTTTTCTAGTGATGATTAAGAGCAAAGATGATAAATATTGAGTTAAATAAGTTTAAAAAATTGATAGATTATAACAAATGATCTCTTAATGTAAGCAGAACAAAAGCCATGTTCGTTGGAAATTATAAATTCAGTTCAGAGTCTGTAATAAAAAACGTTTTGCGATCATAATGATCATCGTGGAATTCTATAGGTGAAGATGATTTTCTGACCGAATCCTTCATGAAAACATCGAATTCTACCACATCTATGCAGACTAGCTGTACCTAAAGTCTCATTCTGATCATCTTCTGTTTTCCAAAGTATTCCCAGTGGTCTTTTGATCATGATAATTCCATTTTTATGTCGTTTTCTAGGATATAGTTTACACTCTCTCCCACTAGCTTACAGCCTCTCTCACCTCCAACCTAACATTAGTGGTGCAACAAATACCAGAGTTATCCAATCGTACAGTTCTGATCCAGATTCCGGGTCAGACAAGGAAAACAAAGACGTTCATGGATCTATTTGTCTGGAAGTGGATGAATCAGAAAGAGGCGGATCAGGGAGCTTGTGGCCCCGCCCAGTGCATTTATTACGTCACAAATACAATATTTTACAAACTGCATTTTTTTCGTCCCGCTCCTGAATCAAAACAATTTGAATAAAGAAATACTTAAAACGAGCCAGAGGTGTGGTCCACGGCCAAAACGGCCAAGACCAGGAACAATTCCAACACATTCTCAATCTCAACTCGCCACGTATTGCCGTTTGGTTAAGGACCCCTCCTTGTCAAAAACTGACGTTTTGGGTGTCCCCAACTTGTCGCTTTTTGACATATTGGCTGTTCCCATAAAATCACGGGTCCCCAACCACCAGGCTACAAACCGGAACTAGTACAATACCAGGATGTGGAGTGCCCACATCACACCCAGTACCCTAACCCAGTAACGGTACCCCAGACCTAACCCTGGTACTGGTTTGTGCCTGGTACCAGTTCCAGTCCGGTACCGGGTTAGTACTGGACGTGTCCCAAAGACCAGTCTGTGTCCGGCACTGGTTCAAATCAAGGTTAGGGTTAGGGTACCGGTACTGGGTTTGGATTCTGTTACTGGACGCAGAACCAGAGAGTTGCAGACTCTTGATTTTTTTGAACAGCCAGCATGTCAGAAATGAATGTCTTGGGGACACCCCAAACATCAAAAAGTGACACACAGGAGTCCTTAACCAAACGTCAATATGTGATGAGTTGTGTTGCCAATTCAGTCTGTTTTCAAAGTTTATTTAAAAACTTAATATCCTTTTACTACTTATAATCAAGTCCAACAATGCAAAAGTCCTCCACAGTGAACCAGATCCTGAACGCACAATTCTAATTCTGCTTCGTAGTTTGATTCCCTGTGTGCACCTCGAAGCTGTTTAGCTGCAGGAGCGCTTCCTGGTCCACTCCAGATAAAGTTGCAATAATTCACAGCAATAAGCTTAGCTAGTTGTATTTGTAATTAGAAGTGCTTCCTCTCCGTGGGCCACGTTGCAGGGATCACTGAGGGAAGCAGATGTTGAAAGTAAAGAGCAGCCGCTGTTTGAATTCTCAGCGAGATGCTGCGCTCCACTCCCAGACTAATTATAAACTCGCTGCGAGCCTCAATGAAACACATGTGTTGGAAGCAAACAAACTGGGTCGTCCGCCTCACTTTGTTTTGTCACACTCACTTATTTGCAAACCTCTCTAGCTGACATGGATAAGGGGGTTGTACATCCCCGTGCTGTGTGCTGCCGCGCTAAACATCGCTGCTTTATTCCCGGCGCCGCTGGGCTGCAGCAGCACCTTCACACCGCAGGCACACATCGCTCATCTCGTGTCTCACATGGACATTGGCTCAAGCTGATCCATCAGCTCCCCTAAAGCCTAATGAAGACACTCGCTCCCTGTAAACACAGATGGATGAAACAACATGGTAATACCGTCCTTCTGTGCAGTTCATCACAGCTACAACCGTTTAATCGACCGTTTCCAGTGGCTACACTCCCAGCTGATGCTGCCACTTAGTAATACCTTGTGTGAGCTCTGCTGGTAATTTGATTGAACTTTTACAACACCACCATAACACCCAAAGCTGAACATAAAATCTGTGGCTCCCAACAGGGACATTTTCGTCACCGCTGTGAACAGCGAAGTCGCGGCGCTCGTCCTCCCAGCAGCCGAGACGTTTCATCCATTACACAGCGGGTGTCATGCTGCACGGCTTCAGAGGTGAAACTAAATTGTGTTTCGGTGTAAATCTCAGGTGAGCTTTGTCTACGGTGATTATAATGGAAATGAGAGAGGAGTTTAAGTGTGATGAGCCACTGGGGAAACGGCTGCGACAACAAGCGGATCAGAGTCGGGACATCTAATACTTAAAGGCCCGGGGAGAGACGGAGCACGGGGAACTTGAAAGCTGGCAGTGAAACGGAGGCTTTGGTCTTTGTCTGTCTGTCTGTCTGTCTGTCTGTCTGCCTGTCTGCCTGTCTCGCTTCACACACACACAGACGCCAGCACATCCCGTCCGTTTAGACAGAAGTGGTGCTTCTTAAACTGAAAGAAGACGGCTTTCGCACAAAACCAGGCAAGGTCTGATGAAGGAGAATCTACAAAAGCTTAATTAAGATTTCCTAATCGCTGCAGCCACGCTTCAGGCATTTCAGGGCGACTTGAAACAAGACATTATTATGATAATAACTGCAGACTTGTGGAAATGAAAACACCAAACTTCAGCTCACCAGCGCAGGCGGATATGTGTCTGTGGTTTGGGTTCTTCCTTTGTCTGTATCTCACAGAAAAACACGCATGAAGAAGAGAAAGCCCTCAAACCTCAACAGTCCTTACGACTATTTAGAGGAATTTTATACCAACTTAGTCGCAAATATTTTTTTTTCTAAAAAGTAAACATTATTGACAAAGAATAATAGAATTTATGTTTACTTTAGTCTTCTGAAGAAACTGTATCTTTTGCAGACTTCTTATCCATGAACTTGCTTAGAAAACATCTGTTTATTCAATACGCAAATATAATTTGTTGATTTCGAAATGGTTTGGATGTTTTCTGAACTATTCCATCAGTTGAAGGTGCTGGAGCCTATCCTAATTCTCAAGGGGAAATGTTTTAAGGCCAATGGAAACTAATGACAATATATGATCAATATTGACTCAGAACAACCAAAGGTCATAAAAATGAATAGAAATTGAAATAATACCCAAAGACAAATCTAGACAGAGCAGAGGAGAAGTGT